>NC_062986.1:15842083-15958444 GCF_023078275.1 Leguminivora glycinivorella | reverse complement strand
CGTTAACAAAAATAACTCGCTGTCAGTTTTGTGACGACAATTAAGCAAACAATATGTCTAAAAATTTACTTTTTTCACATTCTAGATTAACGCTTCAAGTTTATGTAACTAACACAAAAACAATACTTTTATTGATATTTGATGCTTAATTATCGTCACAAACTGACAGTGAGTTAATTTTTGTTAACAACTTATGCTAGGGGGGTCCCAAATTCAGAAAATGCCCGTAGAAGCATAGTAAGTGTTTAAGTGACGAGTGATCTGACTAGGTAGGTACTCTATTGAAATTAATTTCAATCAATTATATTAATAGTTTAATAATACATCGTTCTTCTTCAGAGAAAACATATCAAATTGTCACAGAAGAAAAGGATAATATAAATCTCAATATCATTAAAGTACACTTTACACAACATAAAATATTTGATGTGCTTTCTTATCTGAACCACACCTCGGACACTGCCGATCAAATATATGAAAGAGGCGCGTTCTAGCACCTGAGCCTAAGCTCGTGTGGAGTGAACGCGTACTTAAGCCTTGTATGAGTGAAATATGACAGGTCGACTGTTCGTGTTTTTGACAGGCGGTAACTGTGAGATAACCGAGAGGGTTGGGCGGCACTTTCAGCGAAGGGAGCGGGAGTGGCCATACTGTACGATAGTACTCTTTATTATACTGTGTCGGAACTGTGTCCTCTACACATAATACAATTATTTTAATTGCTATTGGTTTTTTAACAGTTTCTGGTTCGGGCCATGCATGTTTATCGTAAGTTTTTTGTTCAGGTCTGACCCGGCTGACGTTCCCGCCGTACACGCATGCGCAGCTATCTCGCATCGTGGCCGCTCACTTCCTCGCCAGCGCCAGTCTGTCCGCCGACGCGGTACAGCTCATAGCCAGGTAAAATATCTAATGAAACCGTCAATAAAGTCGAAAATACTAACTATAATTTTATTATTCATCTAGGATTCTCATTATCTGGTTTTATAAAAGTTGAAATTTCCATCTAAGTTTTAGCTTTGGAACCACAGGTCATACAAATGTTACGGACTTACGGAACCTGCGTTAGAATCCTCTCACGACAGCTGAGGCCCCTTAGCCGAATGGCATTTCTACGACGCGAAACGTAAACGAAACGCCGCGAACTACCTAGTCTAGCTCTGTCGCGCCAATATGCAAGAGCGATAGAGATAGATATCTACGAGCGTTTCGTTTCGTAAGCGTTTGTGCCATTCGGCTACGCCTGCAGGAGCTTCAGGGCGGGCGAGTGGGGCGGACTTATTGGTGGGACCCGCGAGCGGTCGCCCGACCGCGCCGGCTAGCGGAGGCCCTCACTGTGCTAGAACATAGTACCTAGTTATAAGGGCCCATCCCCATCTAGCGTCTCGCGAGACGCGTCGGCGCGACGTCCATGCAGCGTCTTTTTCCATACAGTTGGCCCGACGCTACGCTCTCGAAACGCTAGATGTAGGGGGTCCTAATCCTAAGAGGTATATAGATTTTATTGGAAAGTACCAAAGTATCATTGATTGTATAAACACTTATTTTACAGGAAAGTAGCAGCGGTATCCGGTGACGCTCGGCGCGCACTGGCGCTGTGTTCGCGAGCGCTTGAACTGGGCTCCGGCTCAGCGGGGTTGCGAGAAGTACAGCTAGCGTTGGAAGAGGCGGCTTCCGGGCGCCGCCGTGCGCGCTATCAGGGCGTGTGCGCCAAGCCCGAGAGGCTCATGCTGCGTGCTGTAGCTGCTGAGGTGAGATATTGGCTTATTTATGTACTAGCTTTTGCCCGCGGCTCTGCTCGCGTTAGAAAGAGACAAAAAGTAGCCTATGTCACTCTTCATCCCTTCAACTCATCGTCCTCCTTGCGCTATCCCGGCATTTGCCACGGCTCATGGGAGCCTGGGGTCCGCTTTGACCAATAATCCCAAGATTTGGCGTAGATCTTCATCCCTTCAACTATCTCCACTTAAAAAATTACGTCCAATTCGTCGTTCCGTTTTGCCGCTGTAAAACGGACAAACAAGCAGACACACACTTTTTCCATTTATAATATTAGTATGGATAATCAATTTATAATATTAGTATTAAATATTATAGAGAGTTACTGTCAAAGTAAAATGTGTAATCACAGTGCATAGACTGTCATCTCCTGCTTACAAGCTTTCAAAACTTTTGAACCTCAGCTTTGACAATTTGGTCAATATTCTTAGCTTGATACAAAATGGCTTGATATGTGTTAAAATGTCAAATATTAATATTAGCGCCATCTAACCGAGTACAAAAATATCGCCATCTAGGTCACCGTACTTTTTTCTGTATAGTTTTGAGGTACGTTTTTTTCTTAGACTAACTGTCCATACGGAGTTACATGTCTTTGGTATAATAAAGGGGCAGTGTCAAGTGACTTGTTTGTTTCTTTGTATTTAAGCTGACGGGCTCAGTTAACGGGAATGCAAAAAAAATGTATTATTGAATGTTTTAAGCACAGCCGTAAAAGTCTCCTCTTCGTTACATTACTTGTAATTCGAAACAAAAAAAACCCGAAGAGAATTTCGACCGAATTGCATTATAGGTACAGTCAGGAGCAGAAGTAGCGTAGCGAACCAAGGTGTTCAAAATGAAGTTGACACGATCTTATTTTTAAGACAATAAGAGCGTGTCAAGTTCATTGAACGCTATACGCTGACTACTCACTATCCCTACTACCGTAAATGGCAAAGTGTGTGTGTTTGTTTGTCCTGTTTGTCCGTCTTTCACGGCAAAAGGGAGTGACGAATTAAGGTGACTTTTTAAGTGAAGATAGTTGAAAGAGATGGAGAGCAAACATAGGCTACTTTTTGTCTCTTTCTAACCCCTACTTCCCTAAAAATGGAGAGTGAAAGTTTGTATGGAACAACCGCAATGAGCGTTTACCTCTCCGTTGGCGCGAGCGAAGCCACGGGCAAAAGCTAATATTTATTAATTTGTTTACAGGTAGAACGAACCGGATCTGACGAGACCACGCTCTCCCGGGCGCTAACCACGGCAGCGGCTTTAGTCTCCCTCGACGGGCGCCCGGCCTGGTCCGCGCCCGCCGTACGACCCCCAGTGGCGCGCAGGCGTTGGCGGCCTGCGCGCACCTCCATACACTTCTGAGGCTGTTGTTGCTGGAGAATAAGGGCTTTCGAGCCGAGTTTACTGCTTAATGTCAGCGCTGACGATGTGCATTATCGCGACTGAGCAGATTACTGTGTGATTCAGCAGACCTTTCTGTGATAACTACGTACTTACATCAGAGACCAGGAAAATGAGGATTTTATGCCAAGTGAAGTATCTCTCGGCCGAGCGAGGCGTGCGAGGCGAGGGCCTGAATAAAGAGATACGAGGCCCGGGAATCCGTTTTTCACGCCGAGGCATGTATAGTGCTTTTCTCAAACATACAATGAAATAAATAAAATGCTCAAGGTCAATATTTTATTAAAAAAAGTTACTTTGCAGGCCTAGGCCTAAAAAATAATATGAAATCCCATTACCAGTCCTCTCGAGTTTGATTGCGCCCAAAAAGCGATACTGCCAGCCCATTTTGGAGGAACGTAAAGACAATAGTATTTCATGCATGTTTGAGAAAAATATAATTACCGATCTGACCCTACCGAGCGCAGGCCGCTGTCGCGTATCCTCCTGGGGTTCGATGTCCTAATGTCCGCTAGGACAGAATACTTAGACGGCAGGCGTCCGCGCCACGCCGCTTCAATCGCAATTCAAAAAACGCCTCCTCAGAACATTTTGTATTAGGAAAGGGCAATAAGACGCGCCCCAGGTGGCGTGGCGGCGGCAGGGCACGCGCCGCCAACAACTTGGCGGCGCGCCTTACGTCCTTCCTATACAAAATGTACTGAGGAGACGCTTTTTGAATTACACTCAGGAAATGGCGTGGCGCGGACGCCCTTTGCGCGCCCCGAGACACGTGACGTATAAGTGGGAACGCTGCCTAACGATGGAATTTGAATCTACGTTAAATAGAGATTGAGTTGCTTTTGTTTTGAATCAATTCGATTTTCAAAAAAAGAAATTCAGACCTGTTTTATAGTGATAACGATTGATTCCAATTTGATTGGCAATTTTTTTGTATGGTGGGTCGCTAGAGGGTATAGCACCATATGTCTAACTGTGGGTTTATGATCTGATCTTTTTGATTTTTTTTAATGAAGTCATTGTATTGTATCATAGCGTAGCTTTCAAAAATATTTTGATCATAAGTTGTATTATTTGTATTGCTATTTTTTAAGTTTGTAACGTATTTTGTGCGCGTGTGGATTGAGTGAGAGAACTTTTACTAAAATCATCACCATATTTTTTTATTTTATTTTAGAAGGTGCTCACTCAATCCACACTTTTTGCACACGCGTATTTTTACTACTAGACCATTTTTTTTGACCTTTCCAACATACAGTATTCTGCATTCATTTTTTATTATTAGGTAATTAATGTGAACAAATTTTTCAGTCTTATTAAACCATAGCTATGTATTATTTAATATAGATAAATTAAGAATTCGAATAGTACAATAGTTTTATTCAAATAAACATAGTATTTTCAAAGCAGCATTTACAGCAATAATTAATCTCAATTATAATTTTATTTTCATTAAGTAAATACTGACTGATGATCATGGTACAATTTTAATAAATAAATATAATTTTGTAAGTTATTTATTTCTACGTATTTTATTTCAGCAATCCCCCACTTGTAATATTTTGATGAGGGCCTCAGTGTTGTCATCTTTTACTGCTTTTCGACTTGCAGCAACCACTGCTTTGCTGTATTTACCAACATAAAAGTCAAAAATATTTTTCCAGCATTATTTTAAGTACCCCTGTAGTGTAGTAGCAATATAAATAATCAATTTCAAATATATTCCCTTTTGATTACATTTACTAAAGGTGGTTATTTTAGGACAGGACTTATTTTACCTCTTAATCGAGCGGCTTGCTGTAATATCATGTGCAGCGTCTTCAAGGGAGGCGACAGCATGCTCCTGCGTCGAACGTCGTACGTGGCAGCTCAATAATAATTCCTCGTTCCAGCGTGCCACTGTTGTAACGACTCCAACATTTCTTTCCTACAACATTACAAACCAAGTGTAAATGTGATTTTGTACGCAACAATATCTATAGCTATCTGTAGATACATACAAATCATGTGCAGCAGCGTCTTGGGCTGCTGGTAACAATGCGGTTATCGATTGCGCCCTTTCGGCCGTTTCCACGCAGCCAAACGTGATCTCATTTCTCCTACTTGAGAGACATTTGCCATCTCTTCTTGAAGTTTGTCTTGTGCTTCGGGAAATTGTGCTGTGGACTGCAATGTAAAATAAAAAACATGTTCGTAAATATAATACAGACGGTGAAGCTCAGTTTGTCACTAAGTTCGAAATTTATCGTTTAATAAGAATAATAAGACTATAGAGATATTTTTTCAATTTACCGCTTTTTCCTACTGACGGAAATAGCTTGACAGACTTTATTTGAATTTCGAACCATATAACCGGAAGTAGTTATCATTTTTATTTGGCATAATCGATTGTTAAAATTATCGATTTCGATTATGGAAATTACGAAAAACAAAATTACATCCCTAGTCAATATGGCGGCGCGTCAATCGTCTATCTTGTCTACGGTATAAGCGGCGTGGAGAACTGTCAAAAACCGAACGGTACCGTTTACCGCATCGAGCATAATTTCGACGAAATATCTGTGAAAATGGTTGAGAATAACGAACTAGAGCTGTCGGAGGCTGAAGCTGAACAGTACGATCTATTCAAATCCGACTATGGGGTCTGGAATCTCAGAAACGACTGCGTGCCTCCAAAGTATTAATCATCAGGTTATCCGGCCTCGGCGCGCCGAAACTGCAAAGAACATAATTCTCTCTAAGGAGTTAAAAGTGTTTGTTTACTAGACAATGAAAAACTTAAAGAAGTTGATTTGTACTCTCAGTTTTTGACTCCGCCCGTTAAGATCGGCCCGAGAACCGTGCCGAAGCCTCTTTGACGAGAGCGCGGGCTTTAAACCCAATGGTGGATATAACAGCGGAAACAAAGGGTGTTGACGAGAACCTGCCGGACAACTTCTTTACTGCCTTCGATGTGCCATGCGCACGACCGGGCTCAAGCAGGAGCAGTTAGAGCGTATCAACAATGTTTGCCGCGACAATAACAAGAAGTTCCTTTGCGGTGACGTTTGGGGTATGTTCGGGTACATGTTCTCAGACCTCGTCGACCACGAGTACTCAGAGGAGATTGTTCAACATAAAGCCGTGAAACGCGGCCCTGATGACGAAGAAAAAGTGCAAGGGAAACAGTATCCATCACTGTTAAACGCCGAGCGCTATCTACGTGCCGTTACAGAATGCTTTGTCAGCAGATTGGTCGAAACCTGAGCTACGCTCTCGTCTCCTGCTGGTGACCCTTCGTACTTAAAGTGATGAAGATTTTGTCTACTTCCGAGATGAGTACAATAGGAACCCAGACCCGGCAAAGCGAAAAGCTGACACAGAAATACTATTGAAAATGAGAAGTTAGACTTGTTAAGGAACTATCACTACCAGCTGGGTTCGTAACTAATGATCTTTTATCTAATGTTTTTGGAACTTCGTATCTGGAGCTGCAGCTGTCGTAGGTGGAGTCATCGACCAGGAAGTAGTCAAGAGGCGGTCAGTCAACGCGAGAGCCTCCACATAACAACATGTTCTTCTTTAACCCGGTAAAATACGTTGGATTTGTAGAACTGTATGGTCAATAAGGATCTTTTTAATTTTTAGAATCTAGAAAGCTGTAATTTTTTAAGTCAAATTATAATTTAAAGGCAGAACTATTTTTTAATTTTACCTGCAAATCTGTTAGGTTTAGATACACTGCCAAACTTTGGATTAAGTCACCTGCCAATGAAATATGAGGTGTCGAGGGAACTTCACATTTCCATTGGCATCAAAGTCTATCTCCAAATGTGACTTGTCTCTCCAAACAAATGAACTTCATATGGAGTTCTTTCATAACTTTTCATCTCAAGCACTATATCTTGATCTAGTAAGAAGTTCTGGTTGATCCAAATACAGATTCTTTGAATCTCTCTGTGATCTTGAATGAGACATAGCTGTTTTGTTTGTTGATGGCGAGGGTAGATGGAGCCAAGCAGTATGGCGAACCTTGGCAGCTGCTTAGTCAGTTCGAAAATGTGGGAATTGTTCACTGTCTGCATAACTCACTAGTGCCTGAAACATTACAAAGTTATCAAAAAAATAATACAAAATAAGAACAACAGTGCTATTTGCACATGTATGAATGAATATAATGTTCAGTCATTACCAGTTGTAGCTGTGATCGCACACCTTGATTTTGTACAACTTTGCAACAAAAAAAACCGCACTTTGAGCACCTGCGAACGTATTTGCATGGTATGCATGGTCTTTATCCTAGATTTATCTCCCACAACTCATGAGAGCCTGCAGTCAGCTTTAGCAACATTCCCAATTTTGGCATGGAGCACAATTTTATGAAGACGACTACCATCAGACCTCTCAACCTAGAGGGTAAACTAGGTGCAATTGTCCCCTCTGCCTTAGTGTCAAGTAATTCTCATGGAGAATTCATATTAAATCTCTGTCTACAAAACCTTGATGTGCATGTTCAACTCAAAAGGTAAACTTGGTCGATTGGCCCCTCCATCTTAGTATTGAAATCTTAGAATCTCTGTCTACAAAACCTTGATGTGCATGTTCAACTCAAAAGGTAAACTTGGTCCGATTGGCCCCCCTCCATCTTAGTATTGAAATCTTAGAATCTCTGTCTACAAAACCTTGATGTGCATGTTTTAACTCAAAGGTAAACTTGGTCCGATTGGCCCCTCCATCTTAGTATTGAAATCTTAGAATCTCTGTCTACAAAACCTTGATGTGCATATTGGTTTCAACTCAAAAAAGGTAAACTAGGTCTGATTGGCCCCTCCATCTTAAAATCTCTGTCTAACTACAAAACCTTTATGTGCATATTTCAACTCAGAAGGTAAACTAGGTCTGTCCCTCCATCTTAGGCCGATAGTCCACTAATCATAATTATGTTTATCATAGAAATATGATCATAGGCATCATGCCATCCTTTTGCTTCACGTTGAAGAAAAAGGCATACGAACCTATATATGATCATATTTCTAGGATAAACATATGATAGTGGACAGCCTTAGTATCGAAGTAATTCTCATGGAGCATTCATATAAGAATCTCTGCCTACAAAACCTTGATATGCACGTCTCTGGGCACGTCGGAGGGCGGGCGCAACGGCACGCTTGCAGCACGGAGCGGGCTGCGCGGGCGCCGGGTGCCGCGCCAGCGTCTCGCCCGTCGGGAAGATCCCTCCGCTAGCACTAGCGCCGCACACACCACGGTGTCATTGTTCGTCGATATCCACGTCAGGTCTATGCCTTCCTGAGAAATTCGCTTGTTTTTAAAAACGAAAATGTTATATCATAAGTTTTTGGCCACAGGCAAACACTTCTGTAAAAAGGTACAACATTTTCAACTGTCCTTTTTTCAGTTGAGTACAAATTTTTCGTCCAGTCTAAATATTGTAAGGAGTTGGAATAACGGCATTTGCCATTGAAGGTGCCATAGTACAATAACTTGCAGAGTGTCAATTCAGTTTTATAACTTCTTTTTCTAAAATTCAACTCAATCAGGAAACAGGAGAATTTACCTTTCAATATTTGAGTTTTGAACGGGATATAGACCGTGATTACCTTTTTGATTTTGATTGAAGTCCCGTTGTTTTGACGAAGAACTGCGGTGTTTCCCATAAGTTTCAATTGGTATTTGGTCAAATGATTTTCTGTTTTGTCTTACACTGTTACTGCACACTGCTAATATAATATCTACGTAAAACCCTTAACTCACATCGTTCAGATCGGTAGTGACAGCGACATGCAGCCTTGTGTTGAGTGGGCATGGCGCTGGTCGGCCTCTCGTCGTTCGCGCTGGCCTCATAGTGCTGAGTTCCACTGTCAGCGCCTGCTTGCGGTTGAACAGCTCCACTATAGCTGCGCGATCTTCTTCGGAGGGCTGGCTTTTGGAGCCTGCTGGCTCTTGGTACGGTGGGTAACCAAGAACTGTAAGGAAGTCAGTGAAATAAGGGCCGGTTGTATCAAGCCGTCTGTGACCGTTAAAAGAGTTCGTTAAATTTTATATATTGTATGGGAAGTTCCATAGACATCAAGCTGCGTGACGACGATGCTGTATTTGTCAAATGTGGTTGATGCAACTGGCCCTTAGATAGTCACATTTGAGTTATTACGATCATCAGGCTCACTGCTACATTAAAGCTTCCCTAAAAACCTCCACGACTATATCGGCTATGCGGTCCCATCATTCAACGGATCTTAAAGATCTGGACCTGATATCATTAGGTGATATCTGATACAAATCAGTCAATACTTTCCGAGACGCACACTATCCGGTGCACCAACGAATCGGTAATCAGCATACAACGTTTCGGAGGGTGACTGCGTGACCGCGTCTCCTCAGTCAAACTCAAATAATTCACGCATACCTTCTCCCCTATCCGAGACGCACACAAGATCCGGCGCTCCAACGGACCGGTAGTCTGCGTACAACATTACCGAGAGCTGCCGACCGCAGTTGCACTCTGCGCAGAACTCTGCCGGACACTGCGTCACGCCAGTCGATGCGTCCCGTTGCTCAGCAACAGGCCAGTGCCTCGCCCGAAAGTTGGACTGAGAGGGCGTTGGTTTTCGACTAGAGAACAAAATCAGGATATTGATTCAGAAATAACAACAGGTACTTAGCCCCTGCTTCTACTGTTCAGTAGGTAAACATTGTTCACTGTATTTCTCTTTAAAACTGACACTATCTAATGAATTAACGTCAAAGGCGCATCTATTAAGTTATGGGTAGGTGATAACTTAGTCATTGTTCCATTATAGGTATTTGGTAAGAGAGAAATTAAGAGCACAAGACGCGTAAACATAAGTGGTCCTTCGAACCGGATACTTAATAACCAGGATTTAATAAAGAGTTTACCTTAACTCTCCAAAGCCTTATTCCTTCTTCATAAATACCAATGGTCCCATTAGCCAGGCCGTACGCGAACCTGACTTCAGTAATAGCTGCCAGGCAAATAACAGGTCCTGTTTCAGATATTTCCGTTTTAAACTGGTTGTTCTTCATCACCCTTATGTAGGAGTCTTCACATCCTAAGGTAACTACAACATGACATGAAAAAGTTTTAGAAAAAAATTCGATGCACCTCCAAGAAGTTTAGAGGTTACATACAAGATTTTTGAATGACCGAGAATAGTTTACGGTAAGTATAGCGAATGTGTCACACTAATTCCGAATTAGTAGTCAAACTAGAGGTTCGATTAGAGTTCCATTAATACTACTACTCACTCCTCATTCTCCCCATCCTTATCAAAGTCGAAAGTGATCATCGCACTTTACTTTACCACTGACCACTGAGTCCAAAATACTTCATTCCCCTGCCAATCAATGCCTTGCACAGAGCTGTTCCCGCCTACGATAGCCAGAGTCTCCTGATACTTCCCGAAGGAGGCAGCTATGATCACGTTTACTCCGTCGTGCGCTTCTTTGAAGAACAGATCGGAATTTTCGTGGACGTCATAAGCTGGAATAAGTTATTATTAAAAGCTCTCCCACTAAAATGAAGTAGGTAATATGAATCTTCAGGAGATAATGTCTGAGTGAAGTAAGGCTAAGGATTTAGGAAGAAGGCTGTAATTTCTATGGACATATTAATAAAGGTATTGGCTATTGAGCTGGACTGCAACATTATACTTAGGAAGGGGTTCCAATAAGAATCATGTCACTTGTAGTAATACCTAATATCTGAGAAGGGGATCAATAAGAGAAGCATGTCTCGAGTAGAATCCGGTCGCAGCGGTCCGGAAGCCAGTGCGACCACGGCCTGGCTCAAGTTCAGCTCGGATACTTCTCCGTGTGCTTTCGATCTCTGTGCGCGACCACTTACTGCTCCACCGTGGGGGTGGTGAATAATGATCTACGATTGATAAAACATGTATAAATAACGGTACTGCTGTACCAATCGTATGAAAATAAGGATAGCATAACTTATATTATACCTTATCAAAACCGGCGCAAGCGGTAAGACAAGGATGTGTGCCGAAATCATATTTGGCAATGGTTACAATATTAGGAGTAACTTTGTGATTTAAAATTCGAGTTTAAATACTGGCTGAACAGTTGATATTTGCTGCATTGTTGTTAAGTTACGATACGTATTGCTTTTGTTTATGTTAAAATGTCCATGTCTCATCACCATGGTTACCCATTCATAATAAAATTTAACTTCATTCTCGATGCTGATTATGCGAACATTAAAGTATGAAAAAAATGTATGTTTGTTAAATTCTGACTAAATTATGTTTATTTTTGTTATTAAATTCATTTTTATGAAGAACTGAGCGTATCTTAAAAGTGGGTGTTAAAAAGTAGCTCGATTCAACCCGCTGACAGACGTCAAATTTGACAAGTTTGTCATATGAAAAAGCGCAACATTTTTCAGTCATTTATTTTGCGCATCACTGATAGAAGTCAATGATATCGGCAGTATTTTAAATTTAAGCCTTTTAGTGATATGTTTACTGGCTCCCAAGCCACCGCCAAATGGGTAGTGAACTGAATGTGACGACAAGCGAAACCAGGTGAGTTTACACAGCCAAATTTAATGTTCATCATTTCGTTTCAGGATTAGAATTTAGTAATTAAATGTATTGCACAACCTACATACAGATTACAGATATTATGTATTATTGGTTTATGAGTTCACGTTCGTTCATGTTGTTGGTTTCATGTACATCTCATGTTGGCTTCGTAGGAGTGCAGGCTGCATGCTCACACATACCCTGTACCAGTAATGCCGGGGCCCAGTTTTGTAAAAGCTGGAGCCTGTATCATCATCACTTCATTTTTCACATCATTATTATCTTTATGAGGTAATATTTAAGTTTTATTCTTCTTTTTAATCATTTATTTTACTATACTGAATAATTTGAAAAACTTTTAGAAACAATATAAAATCTAAATATTTTAAAGTTTATTACAGATATCAACTATGGATTTTAAAACTTTATAATAGTTCCAACATTTTATTGCATTGCATTACATTGCCCATTTATTTCAACATTTCTTTGTTAAATCATTTTTGAATGTATTGTCAATTTTCAGATTATTTTAGTCTTCAATGGGGGTTGACAAGCAAGTGATCTTGTGTGTTGTGTCTGTGATTAGTTGATGTTGTTTGCTTCTGTTTATATTTTAATTTATCCATTAAATCCCTGATTAAATACACATTTATACATGTATATTGCATATACAATTGACAGGCTTCTGTATTTGTACTGTGGGTCCTTTGTATTAAAAAAAAAAAAAATCAATCTTGGTCAGTTTATAATTTAATAAAAAAGACTCTTTAGTTACTTCATTTTTTAAAAGATGAGAGTTGATGTTTGAATGCTGAAAGTTAAAAACTTAAATATGAAATTTTATTTACAAAAGACTATGCTAATATAAATAACCTATTTTGCAATGCGAGGGAATCATTTAGTTTATGTATGAGTTTTTAAAATTACCAAACTTCATCTTTTACATTATACCTATTCTTTAGCTATTATAAAACATTTCCTCCAACCAAAACCTGGGGTAGGTAATAAACTTCTAATATAATCTTATGCATGATAATGTAGTTTATTGATTTTTATCTCTTTTACCCATATAATGATCAAGTGTTCATTTAATGCTGAATCATGATTAACAAGCATAACAGTCAATAGTCATTGTTTGTTACTTTGAATTATTTTTGTGAGTTCATTCTTGTATTTTTTTTTTTTTTTATTATTATAAATGGAAGCTTAATCTTGGCCACAGACCGGCCGAAGGCAAAGACGTGGCCTACGATGGAGTGAGCTCGCCCAGAAGATTAGAGAGATTAAACACCGTATTTGTGAGAGATTTCACAAATTGATGTTTTATGACAATATGATTCCAAATTCCAATGAATTGATATTCAAACAAGTTTAGTATGTACATAAATGAAATATAATACAGATATAGGTGACATAAAATTTTATACAGGCTGAAATAAGAAGGACCATTCAAACTTTGCATAGTGACTTTTGGAGGTCATAATGAATGTTTTACTATGGGACCGATATTAAAAAATCAGTTGGCCCAAGCTGGATCCAAACTGCCAAAGATAGGGACATGTGGAAATCGATGGAGGAGGCCTTCACCCAAAAAGGGTCTAATGAACCAGCATAATTAAATAAAAATTAATGTAAAAAAACTATAATAATGCAATTAGAATAAAAGCCTTTTTTTATTTTTTATGGGACCGATGCTGCTGAAATCGCGAAAAAATTTTGGCTGTTCCATAGAAATGAGCGGCGTCATGACAGTTGAAATGTATGAAACAGCAAAATTTTTTTGTGATTTCAGCATTGGTCTATACTAAATGTTGTTCATTATGACCTCAAAAGTCACTATGCAATGTTTGAACGGTTGACAGTCCTTTTTATTTCACCGTGTAGATAATAGTGCATTTACGATACAAGTGCGTAAAAAGGAAGTGCTCCCTTCGTTCGTGTTTTAATTTAAATCGCCACTCGTTTCGAATTTCATTTTCGCACGTGTATCGTACGACGTTTTTCAGTACAGAAGAGCCTTTAAAGTTTCGACCTAGCATATAATGAACCACTTCTCGCACTAGTGCGTAAAAAAACACCGTCTGTACTGAAATAGTACATTACGTAAAAAATTTTTCAGTACAGATGGTGTTTTTTTACGCACTAGTGCGAAGAAAGTGTTCATCATATGCGGGTCAAAACTTCGGAAACTGTCTGTATGAAAAACGTCGTACGATACTTGCGAAAAAATTTCGTAACTCGTGTCGATTTAAAACACTCCCTTCGGTCGTGTGTTTAATTTATCGCCACTCGTTTCGAACTTCCTTTTTTACGCACTTGTATCGTAATGTACTATTATATGATTCATTAAACACATATAAATCTTATGAGATGTAATGAAATTCAGAGTTGCAGAAGTTTTTTTTTTTTTACTATGTATTGTATGCTTCATTTTGTCCCTAATTCATTAACCATTAAAAAAAAGCGTGTTACAAAACACGGAGAAACTAAAAAGCCAAAAATAATAAACCTTCGAATTCAGATTTCTTATCGGATTGCAATAATCTAAACATCCAAATTATAAACAAATCAATTATTTTTGTAGTCGGTACCAGACCTGTTCGTCGCCTTGCTATTTCCTGTTTGCCCCACCCAACCATACGCAGGCTGGCCCCGACTCCAAAAATAATTGATTTGTTTATAATTTGGATGTTTAGATTATTGCAATCCGATAAAAATCTGAATTCGAAAGGTTTATTATTTTTGGCTTTTTTAGTTTCTCCGTGTTTTGTAACACGCTTTTTTTGAAAGGCGGTTTTATTTTTTGTTAAAAAGTTAATTTATTTGTTGATTTTTAGTGGTTCCTAGTGATATTATATGTATCAGTCCGAATATGTGTACAGTAGTGAAAGAATTATCCTTTAACTCCTAACCGTTGAGGAGTTGACCTTCCATCATCAGCTCAGCCACATAAAATTATTACCATCAGGCGTAAATACTGGTGTACCTTTGAAAAATACACTAAGAACATTACATGTGCCTATAACATTTGAAGAGTTCCCTCGATTTCTCCAAGATCCCATCATCAGACCCCGACTTGGTGCCAATGGGACCATCTCGGGGTTATACCCGTTCGATCAAAAAAAAATTTTGAAAATCGGTCCACGATCCTCGGAGATATCGAGTAACATACATACAAAAAAAATTAAAAAAAAAAAAAAAAAAAAAAAAAACATTCAGTCGAATTGAGAACCTCCTCCTTTTTTGAAGTTTAAAAATAGGTACTAAAGTTGCGCACTATCGAATTGAGAACATGTTGCTCAACTCCTTTTTTGAAGTCGGTTAAATAGAGTCAAGGTCTAAAATCGACTGGGAAATTGTGCCGAAAATATACTTATATGTGCACAAACTTATTCTTACATTGTATATAATACATATTTTCGGTCCTTTATTAACATATATTAGTTTATTTTTGGGCAAATCATTTCTGAAATAGTGCAATTACTTGATTAAGAGCATTGCGTAATATCGAATCGTGACTTCGATTAAAAATAACTTCAGTCAAGGCAAACTCTGAAAAACAATCTGCAACTGTACAACATTTAATTGTGCACTCAATGTCATTTAAAATTGGATTTTTTATAGAAATCTCCACCGAATGTGACCCCTTTCTCATTGCACATTTAACAAAAAATAAAACTGGCCAAGAGCGTGTCGGGCCACGCTCAGTGTAGGGTTCCGTAGTTTTCCGTATTTTTCTCAAAAACTACTGAACCTATCAAGTTCAAAACAATTTTCCTAGAAAGTCTTTATAAAGTTCTACTTTTGTGATTTTTTTCATATTTTTTAAACATATGGTTCAAAAAGTTAGAGGGGGGGGGACGCACTTTTTTTTCCTTTAGGAGCGATTATTTCCGAAAATATTAATATTATCAAAAACGATCTTAGTAAACCCTTATTCATTTTTAAATACCTATCCAACAATATATCACACGTTGGGGTTGGAATGAAAAAAAAATCAGCCCCCACTTTACATGTAGGGGGGGTACCCTAATAAAACATTTTTTTCCATTTTTTATTTTTGCACTTTGTTGGCGTGATTGATATACATATTGGTACCAAATTTCAGCTTTCTAGTGCTAACGGTTACTGAGATTATCCGCGGACGGACGGACGGACGGACGGACAGACGAACATGGCGAAACTATAAGGGTTCCTAGTTGACTACGGAACCCTAAAAACGTACAAACATACATAAAATCATGACTGTATTCCCATAAGGGATAGGCACAGCGCATGACACTAGTCAACTATCTGTCTTACCCTTACCAATTAAGAGGTTCAAGAAACAAAATGTGATATTACATTGACAGGTTGCAATAGGCGTATTCCAATATTAGTGAGAGCTTTGACAGCTCCGATATGACGGCAGTTGTATGACACCAAGAAAAAGGGGGGGGGGGGGTGAAATTATTTTCTCGTCACCATTTTTTTGGTCCTCACTGGCAATTTACGTTGAATCCCAGAAACTCAAAATTCAAATTCTGTGATTATAATTACATTGATAGTTAAGCTAGGAACATACTACGCGGACGTCCGCCGTCGCGCGACCGCGGCGCGGATCTAGACAATGAATATACACCGTGCAAACTATCGGTCGTCGGTCGTGGACGTGGCCTTGAGCGCACGGGCGTCCGATCGAAATCTGGCTCGCTGGATGTTTTGGTCAGCCGAAGCCACTTCCCAGAGACCGTGCACACTGATCGGTCGCGGTCGCGCGAACGCGGACGTCCGTGTAGTATGTTCCTAGCTTTATCCACATAATTATCATTTGTCCTTGTGCTATTGAGGTTTGAGCGGTTTCATGTGCTCTGCCTACCCCGTTTGGTAATACAAGCTTGAGTTTATGTATGTATGTATGTATAATGATTCTTTGTATTGAATGGATGAAATAGACGGACTTGAACATTGCACTGAAGTGCGATGATAATGATTCATTAGGTACGCTGTAATCAGAATAATCAGAAGGAACAAAAGATAATTGTGCAATAAAATGGTGTCATAAATTAGGTTATTACATTAGGTATGTCTGATTTTAACTTCCGGCATTCTGCTGACTTATTTTTTAACTCTCGACGCAAAAACGACGGGGTGTTATAAGTTTGACGTGTCTGTCTGTAAGTGGCATCGTAGCTCCCGAACGGATGAACCGATTTCGATTTCGTTTTTTTTGTTTGAAAGCTGAGTTATTTAAGTAGGTAGATAAATATATAGATTTATAATATCATCAGATCCTCGGATTAGCACCTAGGATAACATAACAAGTGTAGGTATTTTTTATGGGATAGGAGGCAAACGAGCAGACAGATGATAAGCGATCACTGCTGCCCATGGACACCCGAAACAACAGAAGTGTTTTAGGTGCGTACCTATACTTAAAAAAAAAAGTATGAGACTACATTTTTTAAGTGTGAATAAAACCTAACATCGTAATTTTAATATGTTACATACAGCAATATTAAAAAAATGGAGAGACAAAACTCCTTGTAATTTAGAAAGCTGCTCGCAATATTTCACAAAAATAACTAGTTTATGACTTGTAAAGTACAAGGAAACATAAACGAAAGAATTTTTGAAATGAAATAAAATTTATTCGAAACAACACGTTACATCTTGGCAGTTACATCAGTGGTTAATGTTTAAGTACAGTTTGTTGTTCCAAAGAGGATGCCACCAAGCTTACAGCTAGGAACATACTACGCGGACGTCCGCCGTCGAGCGACCGCGACCGATCAGTGTGCACGGTCTTCGGGACGAGGCTTCTGCTGACCAAAACATCCAGCGAGCCAGATTTCGATTTCGATCGGACATCCATGCGCTCAAGGCCACGTCTACGACCGTCGACCGATAGTTTGCACGGTTAAGTGTATATATTCATTGTCCAGATCCGCGTCCGCGGTCGCGCGACGACGAACGTCCACGTAATATGTTCCTAGCTTAAGCGGAGACACTGTTGTCCTACTAGTTCGGTCATAATAACCTAACCTCAAAATTAAAATTTTGAAAAAACCCCTGACCGCGACATAGTGGACCGATTTTCATGAAATGATTTTCATGGCTAACAACACTCCCGAAGTCCCGACTAGTTCAGCTTTCAAACAAAAAAAAAAAAATCTAAATCGGTTCATCCGTTCGAGAACTACGATGCGACAGACAGACACGTTAAACTTTATAATATAACACCCCGCCGTTTTTGCGTCGGGGGTTAAAAAAATCCTGTATTGGTTTGAAACATCGTCTAGGATCTAATAGGTGTTTAAAAATAGTCCCCGCGACTGAATCGCTTATCTAGATTGCTTGATGATTGCCCATAAACCCAACCCCACTTGTGGTATCTAGGCTGAAATATGCCGTTGACGAATCCTTTATGTGCTTGATACAAGGTTTATAATGGCTTGGTTTGTACGCCAGTTTGAAGACACAAATAGACACGTGTATAAATAACCGGAGTTTCAGGCACTTCCTATAGCGGAATCTCATAGTGGAATCCATCTGTTTAACGAGAATCATGACCGACTATGATTGAACCATGATTCAATAGATATACGTATAAGGTAAGGCACAGCATGACAAATTTGATCTCAACTGGGGTCAAATGTAACCGGTCCATGTTTTACAATGTTTGCATTATTAAATATTAGTGTCCACCGTTTATATATGGTAGGCGTCTTCAGTGGATACATGTAGAACTCAACATCATTTTATTTATGTTTTACATTTGTCTCAGTGTGTTTTGCATTTATTTCGTAAATTTAACTCCGATAAATTGTTACATACATACAATCACGCCTGTATCCCATGAAGGGGTAGGCATCAAAGCACATGAAACTACTCAAGTTTCAGTGCCACTCTTGGCAAATAAGGGGTCTATAGAAAACGAAAAGAGATAAATTGTTATAATTTACAATCTGACAATATGCTCTCTACTCGCGCTTGACCGCGTGCGTACGCGAGGCACCCACCGTTGCTTAGCAACGGAGAGTACAACAGATCAAAATATTTAAATGAATGAAAAATAAAGTAAAATTTTAGTTCAATTATATGATTTATCTGCTTTTTTGAACATTACATTTAATTTATATGCAATATTTTCGTGTTTGTTTTCGTTCAAAAAGTGTTTGTTATCAAAAACAAATGATTTAATATGAATAATCTGATGTAGATCAAGATACACTACTGGTCGCACCTCCGCCGGTTGAAGGTTTTGCCTTATAACTGTTTCAGAGGAATTTTTATTTATTAAGGTTTATTTTTCTCTCAAATGTGATGAAAAACATTGTGTGTAACTCAGGAAATATGGACATTAAAGACTTGTGTCTATTATTCACTCCTGCCTGCGGCAGTCGTGAATAATAACACGCGTCTTTAATGTCCCCCCTTACCTCCCTTGTTGCACAATGTACTATTATTCTATCGATTCCTTTTATGTATTTCGAAAATGAAGCGCTGGATTAGGGCGGACAAAACTGCAAACGTAAAAAATTGGAGCACATATGTACTCGTACCTAAACTGTAGGTATAATATATATATATATATAAAAACAAAGCTTATATAGAGCATGAATGTCTTGGCTTGACTTATTTACTAACGCATTATCTAAACTACATAGCATGTGAAACTAAAACCTGTTTTACTCTGTGTGTTTTTGCTATTTTATATGTATATGATGTGTAATTCACATTTTTCAAGACCGCATAACACCTCCTGTCCCAATTGATTATCATCATTCAATTAAAGATGTTTCATTCTAAAAAAAAAACCAATCGACAAGACACAGGTTACTTTAGGTTAATGAATCACACAAACACGACACAACAACAGCACAGCTGGAGCCTTCTACTTCATCCCCACGATGCTCAATGCGATCGCAGATAAACCTCACGTGTGTTGTACTCCTAACCTAAGGCCCTCCAAATCGTTTGATTTTCTTGTTTACTTGATTAATATATAAAATATTTTTGTGTTGCAGTTGGACGGGAGGGTGGTTCAGCTGGACGCGTCAGTCCGACACGATGCTACGAAACATTGAGAAGAGGATATTGTCATGTGAGACTTATGTGTTTTGCGAATTCCAATAGTTTTAAATTGAAACTTGTAGAGGAAAAATATCTTTTGGCTAAGTGCGTTTTCACATTATCCGATCCGATATCGGATACATACATACATACAATCACGCCTGTATCCCATGAAGGGGTAGGCAGAGCACATGAAACCACTCAAGTTTCAGTGCCACTATTGGCAAATAAGGGGTTGAAAGAAAACGAAACTGTGACATTGCAGTGACAGGTTGCCAGCCTCTCGCCTACGACACAATTTAACCCATATCCCACAGTCGCCTTCTACGACACCCACGGGAAGAAAGGGGTGGTGAAATTCTTAACCCGTCACCACACCGGCCGGTATTGGATGTCGGACTGAAATCCCATACATTACAGGCGCCATCTTGGATTTTTTATATTAAAATTCTCCTGACTTCCGATATCGGATCGGATAATGTGAAAACGGACTAAGGCTGATGCACCGCTGCACGACTAACTTATACTAACGTGAAACTTGTAACCAGCACCAGTAAGGCACGATGTCGGCCGCCTTCGTGCAGGGTCTGCACTCTCGGCAAATGTAGTTTAAGTACTTGTATTTTATTGTAAGGTACAGCGGGACAAATCTCGACTGGGGGCCAAATTTAACTGGTCAATATTTTCCATGTTTTACAATGTTTGCATAATTAAATAGTGTCCACCGGTTATACATATAAATGGTAGGCGTGTTCAGTGGATACATGTAGAACTCAACATCATAGTGTAATAATGGAAAAAATAGATCACTTACAATTTAGATTTGCCCCCAGTTTAGATTTGCCTTGCAGTACCTTATAAAATTATCCCGTCCGGGGCGCTGTCGCTAGATCACAGATTCTACTAATCATCTGCAAAGATGTTGTGATGCTACGCGATGTACGTAAGCATTAAACTCAATCAGGAACCTACACTTGTGTATATACTTAATGTCAGATGTTTGCGCTGTAAAGCTACATTACACCTAATGAGGAGGCACACTGACATTTTATCCCTCCAGGCGGCGCCTGTGCAAGTGTCTAGGAATGTCACTGTCATTCATAAGTGAGAGAGAGAAAAAACATGTCATCTTCTCGCTCTCACGTATGGTATGGACTAATAGGGTGGCGCCATCTGTCATAACCTTTGAGTGTGCCTCCTCATTGACCTAAAAGTTACGATGTAGTACGGAAGTAAATTTTCTCGAATTATTACAATAAAGGACACCTAGTTAGCGATCCGAATTGCGATAATCTTATCTTTGTCCTCTGCGGTTAGCGCTGTCCGATTAATTATATCTTTTCTATGCAAAGATAAATAGAAATAAGCGATACCAATCTAAATAGATTAATAACCTTCTAAGTAGTACTATGTGGAAGTCCGTTGAGGGGGGTATCACTTATTAAAAAAATGCGCTTGGATTTCGCGGGAAGGATAATTTGTTCCTTTTGTACAGTCAGAAACAAAATTAGATATTTGACTACAGCCAAAGTGCAAAACGTTTGTATAGAATAGACGACCTGAATGTACAGGCAAAAAATTCATGTATACATATTTTGGCACTTCAAACGTATGTATATTTTTATTGCTGACTGTATTGTATATAGGTATTTAACGTTAAAGCAATTTGGTTTTCACTTTCTCAGTGTAACAGGAACATTTCATTTTTGTTCAGTGGCCGATGGAAAAAAAACTATAAATAAATAAATAGATAAATAAATATTATAGGACATTCTTACACAGATTGACTGAGCCCCACGGTAAGCTCAAGAAGGCTTGTGTTGTGGGTACTCAGACAACGATATACATAATATACAAATACTTGTATACATACAAAACGTCCATGATTCGGGAACAAAATAAATATTACAATAAGATAAGAACCTAAAAACGCGCTTCTCCAAAAATAATGCTCTCTCTCCTCTAGGCCTGAAGACAGCATACAAGCGGTTCTACGTGGACATCGGGTCCGTAGTGGGTCAAAGCGACAGAATATGGACCATTTCCTTGAACGACGAGGCGCCAGCGACGCCTCTAGTGATGTTGCACGGGATGGGGGCTGGGGTTGCGCTGTGGTGTCCTAATCTTGACGTCCTGGCTGCCAACAGACCGGTGTACGCCATCGACTTGCTGGGTAAGACAGTTCTTCTATAGTTCATGGTGGAAAAGTGACAGAATATGAACTATTTCGTTGAACGACGGGCGCCAGCGACGCCGCTAGTAATGTTACACGGCATGGGGGCTGGGGTTGTGCTATGGTGCCCTAATCTTGATGTGCTGGCTGCTAACAGACCGGTGTACACCATCGATTTGTTAGGTAAGATAAAACAGTTCTTCTATAGTTCATGGTGGATGAGTGACAGTATGTGAGCTATGTCCTTGAATGACGAGGCGCCAGGCATCCCTCTAAACGTGTGTTCTTTGGCAGAACAGAGCGAGCGTGTAATCCATGGCGTATTTGCCCGTTCCATGAAAGATAAAGATCATTTGCATGTAAACATCCTTTGAATCCATGGTTAAAAATTTAAACGCTACTGAGAATTGGACCACGCATACTTTTATAAACACTAAAACCAGCCTTATCTGGAATTTTATCCTTATATTCTTGAGCATTCACGATGTTTTCTCCCACAGGTTTCGGCCGCAGCTCTCGCCCCAAGTTCGCAACAGACGCAGAAAAGGTGGAGGCGCAGTGGGTGGAATCCGTCGAGGAGTGGCGCCGGGAGGTCAACATCAGGCAGTTCATCCTGCTGGGCCACAGTCTCGGCGGGTACATCGCCACGGCGTACGCGCTCAAGTACCCTGAGAGGTGAGTGGCGGGGAGGATGGAATCTGTCGAGGAGTGGCGCCGGGAGGTCAACATCAGGCAGTTCATCCTGCTGGGGCACAGTCTCGGCGGGTACATCGCCACGGCGTACGCGCTCAAGTACCCTGAGAGGTTAGTAAAATAATCAGCCCGAATTAGTCCACATTGCGGAGTGTCCATTTGTAAACCTCAAAGTCGTTCAACTGAACAGTGATGACATCTTTCTAACTGAATATTCGTGGTTAGTCTAATATAGCATAGACTTTATAGACAATTAGACAGCGTCTATAAAGGCAGATTTTGACCTATAAAATTACAAATGGAACCTGATTCACAAGCACAGTACAAACTTACAACTGAAGAGTGTATTTGTACAAAAATAAGTCATAGATCCGATTCCGTATTATCATCATCTAAGGGCTTGGAGTTCTTTGAAATCCAATTGGCGGAAATTTTATGCAAGGTTTATAAATAAATAAATATTATAGGACATTCTTACACAGATTGACTGAGTCCCTCGGTAAGCTCAAGAAGGCTTGTGTTGTGGGTACTCAGACAACGATATATATAATATACAAATACTTATATACATAGAAAACATCCATGGCTCGGGAACAAATATCTGTGCTCATCACACAAATAAATGCCCTTACCGGGATTCGAATCCGGGACCGCGGCGTAGCAGGCAGGGTCACTACCGACTGCGCCAGACCAGTCGTCAAAAGGTTTGGTGGAACTATTCAGTAAAAACACATGTTCCTTCCAGAGTCCAACACCTCATCCTAGCCGACCCCTGGGGCTTCACCGAGAAGCCCGCGAACATCCACGAAAAGTACCAGATCCCACTGTGGGTGCGCGCCGTCGCCACCGCCGTGTCCCCTCTCAACCCCCTGTGGGCAGTCCGCGTTGCCGGCCCGGCCGGGAAGTGGCTGATCAGCAAGACGAGACCAGACTTATCTAGGAAGTACTTGAACTATCTGCCGGATGCGGAGACGGTTATACCGGATTATATACATCAGTGCAACGCACAGACTCCTAGGTGAGGCTATATTTTTCTCTAGATTTGCACTTTTTTTTAAACTGACGGAACCAAACATCCTGCCCAGATCACACCTACCTTAAGATTGAATAGAAAGTCAATAAAGACATTATTATCAATTTATTATACCTTCAAATCAAGAGCGAACAGGCATCTTCTGGGCGAGCTCACTTCATCATAGGCCACGTCTTTGCCTTTGGCTAGTCTGTGGCCAAGAGTAAACAATATCTAAAAGTAAAAAATATCTAAAAGTTATTTCAAGCACCTTAGTATCTAAATCATATGTATCCGTTGTACGAATGTCTTGACTTATTAATAATCCTTTTATCAGACGAACTAATGAAATCTTTATTTTCTCAGCGGCGAAAGTGCGTTTCACACACTAATGCACGGCTTCGGCTGGGCCAAGAACCCGATGGTCAAACGAGTGTCGAAACTGGACGCCAACCTCCCTGTTACTGTCTTGTATGGCAGTCGGTCCTGGGTGGACAATAGTACGGGGCAGATGCTGGCTGAACAGCGGCAGAGTCCTCAAAATACATACGTACAGGTGTGTATCCACTATTTGTCTTTTTTTTTCAATAAGTTTGCTGTCTCCTGTATATCAGGCGCTTCTATGTTAAGAACCCTATGGTGAAGTGTGTCTAAACTGGACGCGAACTGACTGACTGGCAGTCGGTCTTGGGTCGACAATAGCACGGGGCAGATGCTGGCTGAATAACGGCAGAGTCCTCAAAACATACGTACAAGTGAGTCACCCCTGTTATTAGCAGTAAGGTTGCTTTGTTAGTCCTGTATAGCAGACGTTTCTGTATCAAAAACCCTATGGTGAAGTGTCCAAACTAGACGCCAACCTACCCCAGTTATACAGTCGACTGACAAATGTTACCAGCACTCCAGCACCTTTCATAAAATAGTGAAGTTTTCACATGCATATTAGAAAGGTAAACAGTATGGCTAGATGATCGACATTTCGTCACTACTTTTAAAAAAACTTGTATCTTCGTCTGTCAATGAAAAGAAAATTGTAGTAAGTATGTATGGAATGCATATAGACTTACTGCGTTTTAACTTTGAGAAGCAGCATGAGATACGAGATTTTTTAAAAGTAGTGACGATTTATATGTCTGTAGTACTAAGGTTGAGAATGTAACTGCTCTCTACAGTGGGGTCTTGTGTACGAACAGTCATATGCATATGAGAAAGATATATTTGTAAACAATCATATCGGCACTACTTTGAAAAAAACTTGTATCTTCTTCTGTAAATGAAGAGAAAAATGTATTAAGTATGTATGGAATGCATATAGACTTACTACGTTTTGTCTTTGAGGAGCAGTGTGAGATACGAGATTTTTTCAAAGTAGTGACGATATGTCTCTTCCATTGTAGGTGATAAACGGCGCCGGGCACCACGTGTACCTAGACAAGCCCGAGCTCTTCAACAAGTACGTGCTCGAGGCGTGCGCGCGCACCGACGGCCCCAACCCCGCCCGCCTCGCCATCGAACCCGCGAGACCCGAACCCGAGCCGAGACCCGAGCCGAACCCCGACCGAGCGGGCGACGAGCGAACACCGAACAACACGGCTTCTTGATCCTAGCCGTATCTCTATTGCTGAGCACGGAGCAAGTTTCAAGGTTGTTTGCTTTATTGAAGCCTGATTACCGTGACTGTACATGAGCTGGCACGGATGGAATGAGTGAATGAAAATCATATTAATACGGTCAAACTTTGTCACTAGAAAAAGGCGCGAAATTCAAATTTTCTATAGAATAATAAACATTCGCGTCAACATTTTTTAAATTTGCCGCTTTTTTCTAATGACGAAAACTGCTTGACAGACTATACTATGTTAGTAGTACCCCATTGACCAATAAAATGGTGTTTTTGACTGTATATGACTCATACAAAGAAAGTTTCGTTCATTCTATTCGTGCCAGCTATCGTGAATCAACTAAACTACATAGTTTAAATATACTAAATGCAGTAACTTCTAGGCATTAACTGGCAATTGAAACACGGTAGTCAGGCTCAAATCGGGTGCTGAAAATACTGTAATTTTGAAGTTTTCGTCCAAGTAGGCCTATGAGTCAGTCGTGCTTTAAGATTTGTAACTATTCTGCCGTATCGAGCGTAAATGTTACAATTTGAGATATTACTAAGGCTGTCATAAGTATTAGAAAATTCATGCTCAGACTTTAAGGTTTTTTAATGTAATAAGTCTTTAAATAATGCTGTAGCATTAGTAAGTATCTATTGCTTGAAAATTATGTGTCTTGATTGTCACGAATTAATAATTTAAATACTAAAATAATGTAGTTATTGACTACGGGGCCATGGTCGCTAACTTTTCTTTATCAGACGAAGCTACAGGCGCTACAGCACGCAGTGAGATAGGCACTCTTCGCTGGACTAGGCGCGCTAGAATATAAATAGATATATTATTTATTTTTAGAAATAGGGAATAGATAGATTAATTTATTAGACGTTTTATGCCTATATAACATCCTTAGGAACAGTTGCAACTTGCAACCATGATTTACAGCTCAGCGTACTTCTGCAAATGCAATATGAAACTTTCCATAGAATAAAATAAACGAACGCTTCTCTTTGACCACAAAACGCGTCGCATAAGATAGGCGTGTTATCCAAATGGTTATAATATATTAGGCAGTTTGGTGCATCGACCTAGCCAATCTTTCGTCAAAAACTTGATACTTTAGAGCTTTTTCACATTATACGATCCGATATCGGATGTAGGAAGGATGTCAAAGGCCTAGAACATGGCACATTTAATATACATGTACGATATCGATCCGATACCGGATCGGATAATGTGAAAAGGTAATCACGAACTACGACAACACGTCGGGAATTCAATGTAATATAAACTTTGATTCTTAGATAATATAATAGTGTTCTTTACCAATACTAGGTATTATGTATTTCAATACCTTGCATACGTGTTGCTAGCTCTTCTTGACCAAATACTAGCATAATTAAATAAGAGTACGTAAGTTGCCTTTCTTTAAAAACCTGCAAAAACTTAATATTATCTCTTTATTAGAACTTTCACATAATATTAAGGTAACAGTTTATTTAGACGTAAAGTAATTGTTTACTGGACTCACTGGAGTGTTTATACGCAATTTTAATGTTATTTTATTAAATTGTATACGAAAACACAAACAACACTGCCGGTCTAAAAGTACATCTTAAAATTCACAAAATTATGTGTATATGAAATTGTTGATTTAAAAACTAAAAAAAAGTAAGTGTTGTTGTATTACACTTATACGAGTACGCACCCACCTCCCTAGCGCAAGAGATAAATTAACAATTAGAATAAGTGTGTTTTTGAACCATCATGTAAAGTAATAAGTACTAAATTTGTTAGTTTTGAGTTGTTATGTTAAAATATTTCACTAATATTTTAATAATAAAATATAAATAAGAGTTATTTTTTCCCCGCGTACATTATAGACATAGGACCGTCAGTTTCTCACGTAAGGGTCACGGCCTTATTCCAAAGTTATGATATTGACAATTTAGAGTTGGACAGTAAATGTTAATTACTATTCGTAACCTGTGCATATGTTAATGAGTAATCCCATGTATTCGCCTTTCTCTAAATTGCAAGTTTACAACTATACACGTAACTCAGGTTCTCCATATTTAGGGTAGTGCCATATAACATTGTTGTTATCCAAGTTCCAAGTCCGCTCATATGAACTATACTTTCCATGTATGTTTTTATCCTTGGAATAATTTGTACCCTTATCCGTTTAATACATTCAGTGCCATCGCGTAGTTACCGGCAATAATATCCCATAAAAGGTAGGCCGCGAAAATATCGAACATAATCGTATTTGTAGATCCATAAGTGCTCATATATTTATGCAGTCTTCTTTTTGTACGTTATTATTGCCGGCGACTGTATTAAACTCTAGGAGCGTAACATGAAGAAATTATTATGTAGCGCAAACAGAGAACCCGATATCGGGTCATTGGCACTGAATGTGTTAACATCTGTAGCCATTCCAAATAGCCCTACTTTAATACATATAAATATAATGTAAAGCTTTAAACGAATTGTGCAATCTTTTGACAGTACATATAGTCGCTCAAAAATTGGTCGGGGAAAGTATAGCAATTGTTTATTGGCAATGTGCGTGGAGTGGCGCTGATTGCCACAAATACACGTAATCTTATGAGTTATAAGCGTGTCTAACTTTAATGCTAACGGCGGTCGTTGGAACTAATTTGACTGCATAAGATTTAAGCTAGGAACATATTACGCGGAGGACGTCCGCCGTCGCGCGACCGCGGACGCGGATCTAGACAATGAATATACCCTTAACCGTGCAAAACTATCGGTCGTCGGTCGTGACCTTGAGCGCACGGACGTCCGATCGAAATCTGGCTCGCTGATTTGGTCAGCCGAAGCCACGTCCCCAAGACGTCCGCGTAGAATGTTCCTAGCTATAACATAGAAAAGCCTACAAAGTGATGGCAGCAATCGCGCAACTAGAATAGAAATTGCTCTGTAACGAAATTGAAAGTTTTTAGTACTTTCGATAGTTCTCCCTGACCAACATCTTTTTTGGATGTTCGATTGACACTGACTTTGTTCTAGCGGGATGCACAAGTATTGTACTTTTGACAATGTTTTTATTAGAGCAAATGTATGTTGAATTGTGTTTGTTATTTGTCCGCAAGCTTTTGATACGCGGTTAGATTTTATGTAAATAAAGATTATTTATTAAAAATCTTATTTTATTGACCACTGAAATAAAACTAATGTAGTATCAAAATAACATGATTTATTGATATGATCAACGTACACAAACAATTATCTTACTTATTAATAAGGTACAAAAGATAAGAATCTCATGCTGTAAATAACAGGAGTTCTGTAGGCACTTACTCTATCAAGATGGAAACGTTAAATGCATTTCAAAATAGAACCGTTTTTCCCCCGAAGGGTAAAAACGGATATTTAGGTTCCTGCCGAAGCTTGAACCACTAATGAGATTAACACCTTCATAACTCGGCCCTAATCGAGTGAATTCCTCGACTAGTAGCGCCATCTGGCGCGCCAGTCAAGTACTAGTGTCGCCCGGTTACCAGCGCTCGGCTGCTTTTTCCTCAGTACCTTTAGCCGGCAAGGCCCTTAAGGTGGTTCAAGCTTCGGCAGGAACCTAAATATCCGTTTTTACCCTTCGGGGGAAAAACGGTTCTATTTAGGTGTCCGTGCCTTCGCTTGAACCACTAATGAGACGTGTTTAAACCTCTGCCGGCGCTGGTTAGGGCGTACTGTGACTGATATACTTTATTTATACAGAAATGTCATAATAAGAAATAAGAAGGTATACAAAGGGATGTTTCAAAATTTAGCTACTAAGGTAGGCTGAGTTGAAACTGACAGCACAGCACAGTTATCCATTATGACTCTATGATGGTGGTGAATCACTTAATTTATATATAACATAAAACCGACAGGAAGCCAGTAGTTAATAGATCGGTATTACAATATTTACGGAAATAAAACCTGTTATTTCATTAACATTTTTGTGAGAAAATATCTGTAGCAACCCAAACTCTGAAGAGCTTCCCTTCATCAATGGGTGTTACATCAACGTCGGCAAAATTTGTCTCACGTTTCCCTTACAACAGTCCTTAGTCAGAACAAGATCATATACATGTTTTTTTGTCTTATAAATTCACCAAGATACTAGTCTTCTTCTGCTTAAGATAACTATAATTATATCATGTAACTATAATACACAATTATATCATAGCACTGCCGTGAGCATTATGACATTATGTTGAAATTTTTATTTTTCATGTAAATTGATTACTGTACCATAAGTAATGCGCCTATATGTATCTCTCAATATGCACATATTATTGTTAGTATACTGAGTAATAAGCAATATTGACATAGCTTAAACATTGTCTTACATAGCCCACTGCCAAATGTCAACATTTCCCAATGCATAATGTGTTATGAATTCTGTATATGAAATATACATTTGCCCAAAACAATTGAAATGGACGCTTGAGTTGGGAGAAATTGCACGCTATCATATGTTAATTTGTAATGTATACCCACATTACGATAATGTATGCGTTACTGCTGGACTGGTAGCAAAACTGCAAATAAGATGATAATACATTTTCGGCTTCTGACTGAATTGATAATACCATGGCCATGATTAGCTAAGGATCCATATAATAAAAGGTAAGCTCCTACTCAAAGTCTTTACGAGAACGGAAACTATGTAAATTTTTCCTATTAAATTAAAATGGGTCAACTGAGCAAAAATCTTTGGGATACAAGCGATTGAAACGAATCAATGATCTAATGAGTCACACATACTTAGGCGAAGATCAAATGAAGGCAATTATTTCTAATTAAATTGACTTTGATACTTCCATGAATATACATGAATGTTAATGCGGGAATCCTCTCTACACTGTACTCGTCAACTTTATTTAGTCTTTTACTATGTCTAGCTAGTATGCTTTTTTCGATATTTGAAATATTTAATTTGTGTTTGAATAATTATGAATATGTGATGCATATATTTTTAGGCTTATCATTTTTATGACTTATGTGCTGACTAGCCGAATTTATAAAGGGAAAATTGTACGATTCGTGAGCTAGTAATTCTAAAATATTACGACTTATGGCTCTTTAGTCCATTTCGATATTCTAATAAGAATGTAAGACGACAGATAACTATTCAAATAAGGGTTAATGATGTACGATTACCCATTTATAATTCTTAGTTTTCTTTTCAGCACTTTCGTAATTTATCACCAAATTGCAAAGCAATATATTCTATATTGCTCTTTTGTGCGAATAATATAAATGTCTCACGTTCTTTATAAACTGATGTTGCTTATTTCCCAAAATCCATATGCAGCGGGACTTCCCATAAACAAGATGCAACTGTTATGTAAGGTAATACCTGATTCTACAATTATATCGAGATGACAATTATTTATTTATCGTATGGCATATAATTAGGATTTTCTTAAAAGTCGTACGTACGCACGGCTGTAGCATGTAGCGCCACGGACGATGACAATGGTATTTACACTTGCCTGTCATTCGAGACCAATAGGTCAAAATATCGTAGCTATAAGTACCTACTGCGTACCTTGAGCGCTGAGCTTTTATTTTTTATTTAGGTCTCAAGACCTTACTTCTGATAAATATAGTTCATCAATATCTATTTAAACGGCAATAATTTTAAGTTTTCTGTTACCACTAGAAACCCATTTTGCCTAGAATCTGCGCTCCCTTTTATGAGTGTCCTAACAAATTCTTGTATGTCAGGTATATTAGGAGTCCGAAGTCTTCTAAATTAAGTCTTATGCACAGTAATGTTATAAACATCATATTTCTAGTTCCTTACACTAAATTCAATTGGGACTGGGACTCGTCCTCTGGCCTTACGGACCGTTTTTTGAATAAGTTGTGGCGTCTCCTCTGTTACTGACAAATAGTCGCGCCGCAAAATTCTAATAAATGGCGCTTAGTAAGCAACTGCGGAAATGTGTACCGATCCTACAACGCGCTAATGGAGTTCCAAAAGTTAATTGTAAATATGCAACTTCTGTTAATCTCTCTAGGCCCCAGAAACCTATTCAGAAAACATTTGTCAAATGAAATAAACGGGAACTTTCTGTTAGTAATACCGCAGTAGCGGGCGATAATTTTAGGATGCGAGCGCCTCTTTATTTGTAAGAGGAAAATGTGGTCTAAAATCGAAAGAGATTCATCCTTCAATTTCCGTTTAATTTATCATTTCAGAAACAGGCCTCCACATTCAGTGACTACCTTTCAACATTTTATCCATAAGAGTGCCTTAGCAAATTGTGAAAATCGGCTTCTCTCGGAAAATGTATTGCCCTATTGGTTTTAATGAGATTAAAGTGTTTTCGATATATCATACTCATACAACAAATAAGCACTTTGAATACAATTTACCTACACGGTTTCTTGCTTTGTTTTGTGTAGTTGTTTAAGTTTAGGACCAACTTCATTTACTTCGGTCAAGAGATGTAAGCCATAGTTCTTCGCTGTAAATAGTTTGAGAATATTGTTCGGTCGTCTCTTTAATCTAATTCGTTAGTTATTTATAGAAACATAGGATTCGTAACATTACGCCATCGAACTGGACAACCGACAAATCCTTTTACGACGAGAGTCCGTCCTGAGTAACAGTGCAACAAGGCATACTAAAATTCTATTGTGTTAAATAACATATCCTTTAAGTTATTCTGCCAAACTATCCACAAAATATCGTATATATTTGGGAGTCAGATTTCCGGTACGAGTTTGTTGTCTTTGTAATTAACCTCTTCAAGGATTGTCTGTAACCTTGGTCTAGCTAACGTTAGTAATAATGCATGATTGAGTATTCTAACCGTTGGTCGATTAACGGCAGTTTGAGGTCAATTTGTAGTACATATATGTATATATCGTACTTAGAAAACTTTCCGAGCTGTAGCTTTTTATTTCTAAATGAATTGGTTCAGAAGTCTCTTCTGGGTCGATTGCTACAGAAGTGATACTTTTGTCAGCTCGGTATACTGAACAACATATACTGGAACATTATCCGCCATTAGTCCGACTAGACGTTTCAGCCGGACAGCTATAAGTTTGCTGAAATACAGACTAATATCCAGGTTTCACAGAGTAATGAGCCTAGTACAAGAATTTTCCTTTGCGGTAAGTTATTTTGTAGCTAATAGTCAACATTTGCTAAGTACCTGAGTGGTTCTTCTGCATTTCTAAAGTCCGTATCAAGACCCAAGACCATGCGTCAATTATTGACGCCCGTGAGTTGATGAGACTAGAGCTCTAATCATTCATTTAGAAGAATCTGCACTCTAGGAATAGCGTAAAACAGTAGCATAAATTAATGGATTTTCTTTTTCCCATTGGTATTTTCACCGCCCCCTCTCCCTTTCTGATTGGACAAGAAGGGCTTTGTAATATAAAGTGGTTTTTCATTCTGTTTATCATCACTATTATGTATATTTCTTAATTCGCTTAGTATCTGGCAACAAAGTGCTAGTTAATTGCTACCGAAGCTCCACCCACACGTTTTTAGATGTGGAAGTGGATTTTCACAACGTCAAACCTGCTATATTGTAATAAACCTCTATCATGACGAGCATTTTAAAAGTTGACATGACAAATTAGGTTGGCAATAACGGCGTTGCTTTACAGTAATTGGATCACACATTCGTCATCATTATGGCCGTTCAGATATTCACGAGTGAGAGAAATTTGGACATTCCTCACAATCATTCATCTGTTGGTCAGGTGACCACGCTGATTATGTATTAGCTAATTAGGCAATTGAGACGACGCCGATGTCGTTCACTTTACCTGTCTAAAACGACCCCACTTATGGGAACCCATCGCGTGATGATTTTTGTCTAATAAGACAATGACTAAACTGTGTAATTGTGTATGTCTCAGGTTAACACGTACGCTGTGGTTCTGATTCGAAAGACCTTCTACGAAGTATATATGTTTAGAAATACCTTATACAAAGTATGTTTAGTTAAGAGTTGTGCTAATTCTTATAGTTCTTATTTTTTTTTTTTTTTTTTTTGTCATGATATTTTTATGCAATAAAGTTTTTATCTATCTATCTATCTAATTACCGCAAAGTAGATCTTAAAGCGACATAATCTCATTGAGATTCGAGTACAAATACAACATTTTGCCTCGTGATCATAACGCTCGTCTCATGACACGAAAGGTGAATTAATGCATAGCATGTAATAACCCAATGGGTTCTCACAGGATGTCGTAAATCATCGCATAGGGCAACGAAATCCAAATTCCAAGTCGCTGCAAAGTTCAATCTTTTACGGGGCGACGCTTGTCAATTTATATGACAGTGTACTTTTTCGCACAGCACAACTTTACTCATGTTGTCTCTAATGACGAATCATGTCTGCACAATGAATGATTTCCTTCGTCATATCACGAGGCGATGCCCTATTGGATCGTGGGCCCTATCTTTTCATAGGCCAGGTTATCTAAAGGGACCTCATCTGTCGTTTCAAGACATCTCTTGTGTCCTGTCACCTCACGAGGCGAAGCTATGACTTTTCAAGGGACGAACCTATGTCGTCTCACGGGACGTCGCTCTGTCTCGTCTTACGTGAGCGTAGCATTTGTCCTTTATATTCTTTATGACGGTGCATAGGATTACACTGCGTCCCATCGCTGTCAATTTTCTTCATCGTCTCCATGCCACCACACAGGAACAACCCTGTCGTCTCGCGGGACAATGCAATGTCGTCTCATTGGACGACGCCTGTCGTGTCACGGCACGACGCCATGTCGTCTAACGGGACGACGCTTGTCGTCTCACGGGACTACGCCATGTCATCTCACTGGACGACGTCATGTCGTCTCACGGGACGACGCCTGTCGTCTCACGGGACGACGTCTTTCGTCTCACGGGACGACGTCTGTTGTCTCACGGGACGACATCTGTCGTTTCACAGGACGACGTCTGTCGTCTCACAGGACAACCTCTATCGTCTAACGGGACGATATCTTTCGTCTCACGGGACGACGTCTGTCGTCTCACGGGACGACGTCTGTCGTCTCACAGGACGACGTCTGTCGTCTCACAGGACGACATCTGTCGTCTCACAGGACGACGTCTGTCGTCTCACGGGACGATGTCTGTCGTCTCACGGGACGACGCCATGTCAGTCTCACGTGAGTGAGGCATATCTATCCGCGTACTTATGACGGTGCCTACAGGAGGTCACTGCGTCTCGTCGCTGGGCCAAAGGCACCGAGCGGAATATCACGAAGTTAGAAGTAATCATAATCTTCTCGATGTTTTAAATTTCTCGAACTTTTTAAGACTTGCTTTTGTAAACGTGTTGCTCGGCCGAGTTACAAAAGCGTACTGAGGAAAAAGCAGCCGAGCGCTGGTAACCGGGCGACACTAGTACTTGACTGGCGCGCCAGATGGCGCTACTAGTCGAGGAATTCACTCGATTAGGGCCGAGTTATGAAGGTGTTAATCTCATTAGTGGTTCAAGCGAAGGCACGGACACCTAAATATGTAGTTGGTTCTGAACATTTAACAGCTGGCGAGGCATGGCAAAAATAACATCTTGGTAGAATTTGGTGATATTGTTGCGAGCCGGACCAATCTGTAAGTTCAAAGCACAGACCAACCCCTATAGACATCCATTACAAGACGACTCGCGGTCGCCAGCCTTCCTAGTATTTGCACTGATATAAGCGCGGGCGCTCGCCGTGCCCGATCAGTATCGACCAAGTAACAGACCCGAAAGCAGCGCGTGTTTTTCGCACTAAAAAATTGGAAAAGGGTATTTTGATGCCTTAAAGATGTCCACCTGTAGTGTGAAATGGTGTGGAAAGGTAACAAGAAGCTCAAATTTAAAAACAGACGGCATTACATTCCACAAATAAGTCATATTTATAATTTATTCAGAGCCGGCATAGGTCAACTTACATTGGCCACTTACGCGTCAGTAGAGGGACAGTCATACTTCTGTCCCTTTTCATCTGGCGCGACTGCCCGCCGTCCTTGAAACGGCCAATCACAGCGCGCTTAACACATTCCCCGCCCGCTCCTCGCACCCCAAACACTGGTGACTCGTATCGCGAACAAAATATACAAGATTGCCACTCTATAGGAGGTTCTCTGTGGTTCAAAGGGATGTCAATGTATAGAAGTTTGCTGAATGACCCTCTGTTCAGTTTGTCGTGGCAAAAACTCCCTAGGCTATTTATTCCCTCTAGTCTTACCGCGTAGTTTTACTAGTTGAACCACTGGGAATTTTCTTCCCAATAGACTTACTGATAGTAAGGGCTAGGCAATAGGTAGGTTAGGTTTGTTAGGTACCTATAGATGCCCGAAGGGCAAACAATGTAGAAATAGGAGAAACAGTTGTCGCGTCTGGTTTCGTACAAAAAAAGCAAAGTCTTCAAATTAGTAAGTTTATTGGGACGATAATTCCCAATGGTAAACTGGTAAAACTACGCGGTAAGACTACAGGGTCACTAAAATGGGATTCTTTCGGAAGGCGGAATGGAATCTCAACTGCAACTAGTTATTTGTAGTTCTACTAGCGTATTCCACGGTAAAACCGTCGTTGTTGGAGTAGTCGGTCAGCTCAGCAGAAGCGCAGATGCGTGTGCGACACGATGACGGCCTTGCCTTCATCTTGCAGGTCGCGCAGGGCCTCGTCGAGCTGCTCGCGCGTCACCGTCTAAAGCAAATGCGTACGAGTAAATATATGGGCGCGTTGCCATTGTCAGTATCATACAATGAGGAGGCACACTCAAAAGTTATGACAGATGGCGCCACTCTATTAGTCCATTGCACAGATAAAGAATTTCATACGTGAGAGTGACATGCCAGTGTGCAATGTCAGTGTGCCTTTTCATTTGTTCCTCATTACCAGCGACGTGCGAGGTGGGTTTTTGTTCAGAGGTGCTTTTATTCAGCTCTCTGGGGGCTCCGTGTGAATTTTGGGTACCTGATATGCAACTTCAACTCTCTTCCATAAAACCAAATATTCACCAATTGTTAAAAAATAAAAAACAGTTTCATGTAATACCTCACATTAGAATCTAGTGATTAGATTTTACTATCATGATTGCTTATTAAAATAAAGATTGCAATAAAAAAAAAATTAAGGGTTCCGTCAGATGTTTTACTTTCTAAAAGGGTTCCATGGGAAAATAAGTTTGAGAACCGCTGCTCTAGTGCCAGACTGAACTTTTTTTTTGGCGAAACCGAAGATCCGATTTTGATTTTAGTTTTGCCTGAAAATACTAGTCATCAGCAGCACTCGGTAGCGGGGCTTATTCTGTGACTGACTACACAATACAAGTTACGATTTGTGACGGCGCATTGATCTTCTGCAGCAGTATCGAGTGCGTCATATTACGCGGTTTAGCCAGCGGCTTCGCGGTAGTCCGGAGCGCCTGTACAAGATCGGCGCGCGACAACACCGAAGCCAGTGGTGAAGATTGACCGTTTTTGACTGCTACGGATGTAGTATGCTAGCAAATAACGATCTGTGACGTAGCATTAATCTCCTGCAGTAGTTTGCGTTATAGTATTTATGCGGTTTAGCGGCTGCGCGATAGTCCTCAGAGCTTGCACGAGGTCTGTTTGCGTCGTCGACTGTTTTAAGGCACATGGCACTTTTATAATCTACAGTTACGATTTGAGACGAAGCATCGATCTCCTGTAGCAGTTTGGAGTGCGTCATAGCGTGCGGTTTAGCCGGCGGCCGCGCTATAGTCCTCAGATCCCGGACCGAGTCAGCGCGGCCGCGTCCGAGCCAGTGGTGAAGATTGACTATCACGATCGACCGCTTTAGAGATAATATGTTAACAAATAACAAGTCACTCACGATTTGCGACGAAGCATTGATCTCCTGCAGCAGTTTGGAGTGCGTCATAGTGTGCGGCTTGGGCAGCGGCCGCGCTAGAGTCCTGAGAGCCTGCACGAGGTCGGCGCGGCGGCGGCGCGCGGCGGCGCCGAGCCCGGTGGTGAGGATGGCGACGTCGATGCGGCCCGACGCCGGGTCCGTCGCCGACTGCTTCAGCGCTTCGCGGTGCAGTCTGACCGAATACATTATGATCAATTATTTATGGTAACAACCGGTTGATTCATCATTTTTGGGACATATTTTTTTTTGTGATTAGAATAAGATCTGCTAGTGATGAATATGGGATCTTTGAGAGTTTTTTTTGTGAAAAGGCCCGATTATCCATTTTTTTTTAAGTATTTTCAACCTTAGTCAAGTAAGGAATTTTTCATCACACCCGCACTTTAAATGTACTATTGCACGCAGGCGGAGCGTGAGTTATAGAAAAATCGTTCTCCCAAGGGTATAATGAAATTTATTGTACCATACTTAACTTTTTTACATCTATTTACATATTTTTTACATTGCGAGTGTGATGAAAAACATTGTGTGTAACTCGGGGAGTATGAATATTACTAACTCGAGTCTTTAAATCGCTCCGGCAAGCCGTCGCGATTTAACTTACTCTCGTTAGTAATATTCAACTTCCTCCCCTTGTTCTACAATGTACTATAGTTACAAGTAGCGGCACGTAACTTTAGCGCTGACCGTTATTGCGCAGAAGTCAAAAACGGGTATCTCAAGGGATTACAAGGGGCGAAGGGTATGAATCCCCATGCGCAGCTATCCCCTCCTCATTTCACTCAGCGGTCTTGATACTTCCTCGCATGCAACAATTGTTAAAATGATCTCTCATTGCAAGACCACAGCCAAACTACGTAACGTTTGAGGAGACTATTTTACCTACCACAATTTTTTTACTATTATAATTTATAAACTACGTGACCGATAGTCCACTATCATATGTTCATCATAGAAATATGATCATAGGTCTGTATACCTTCCTTTTTCTCCAACGTGAAGAAAAAGAATGGCATGTTACGTATGATCATATCGTCACTACTTTTAAAAAATCTTGTATCTTCGTCTGTCAATGAAAAGAAAATTGTAGTAAGTATGTATGGAATACATATATACTTTGAGGAGCAGCGTGAGATACGAGATTTGTTCAAAGTAGTGACGATATTTCTATGACAAACATAAGATAATGGACTATGACATCATAAATCTACCAACTCACCTTGAAGCTTCATCGACATCAATAATCTCGACGGCGGGCGACAAGCGGACGCGCGCGTGCGCCTCCGCCAGGCGGATGAGACTCTCCAGCTGCCGCGGGTAGGCCGAGATCTGGCCGCGCCCGCTGCCTACTCGCCTGAAAGCGATACAAATGTATGCCATTATTACTTGCATGCTAAGACAAAGTGCTCTTTGTTTAATTACCTCAATGAAAGACCATGCCGAATCGGGAACTACTTTGTTTGAAGAAGTATAGTACCCGAGACATATGTAACTCCGTATAGACGGATAAAGTCTAAGAAATAAACGTACCTCAAAGCCCTAGAGAAAAAGGTACGGTGGCCTAGATGGCGTTACACCTTTAGGGAACGCCCGGCTAGATGGCGCTACTATTAATATTTGACATTTTAACACATATCCAGCTAACGATATGGGCCAAATTGTCAAAACTGAGGTTCACAAGTTTTAAGCTTGTGTCGAGAGATGGCAGTCTATGCACTGTGATGACAAAATTTACTTTGACAGTAAATCTCTATAATACTCAATCCTCTTTGACAGTACTAACCTAACACCCTAAATGCCACCTATACCAATGCGTATGTGTACGTACCGCATATCGACGTATGCGTCGATGAGTCTCTGCTGAGCGGCCTCGCTGAGCGTGGGCTGAACGTTCTCCTTCGCGAAAGCAATGTAGTCCCGCATTATACTCATGTCCTGAAACATAATTCAAAATCTAGAGTCAACCGAGTGATACTAAACTAAAGTTCAAGGTTGCGCCGAAAGTCCGCCATTTGTCCCGGTCCTGACTGAGCCTATCTTCCAAATGTCGTCTGTCTACCTAACGATTCAACGGATGCTATTTAATCCGAGAGCGCTCACAATCTAGCCAAACCGCAAAACCAACGGCAAAACTAGTTTTCGTGTATTTTAAAAATCTTCTGACCTCCAACGTTTCAGGGACGGCGTTGTCCCCGTGGTCTCGGAGAAGACTGGCTTGAAATGACATCAACACCTTCTGACAGCCGCACGAGTTTTTCGAACTACCCGCACTTGGTTTTGATTATCAAGTTGATAATATCAACTTACGCGATTAAGGATCGGTTGCACCAAACCGTCTGGCACCGTTAAAGCGTTCGTTAAATTTTATTGTATGAGAAGTTCCATAGAAATCTGCTGAGTGACGATGATGTGTCTGTCAAATGTGGTTGGTGCAACTGGCCCTAAGTCCCGATTTTAAAAATAATTATGTGTAATAATCGTGAAAGTTTAAATCAGTATCTTAAGAACACTTACGAAAACTTGATCATCCTCCTCAGGTTCGGTCGGGTCCTTGTAATACAGCGATACGAGATGTGAAGCCAGACGACGGTCGAACACTTCATCTTGCGGATCCAGTACTAAGAATATTAGGTCGAATCTGGAAACATTAAGGTTAATTTTTTTTATACCACGTCGGTGGCAAACAGGTATACGGCCCGCCTGATGGAAAGCGGTCACCGTAACCTATGGACGCCTGCAACTCAAAGGGGGGTAACATGCGCGTTGCAGACCCAGTAGAAACTTGTACACTCCTTTTCTGAAGAACCCCATACTGGCCCCGTAGCCGAATGGCATTTCTCCGACGCCAAACGAAAGCGATACGCCGCTGGCTCTGTCGCGCCAATACGCAAGCGCGATAGAGATAGATTTCTACTAGCGCTTCGTTTCGTGAGCGTTTCGTGAGCGATTGTGCCATTCGGCTAGTCAGATGTAGTGCGTAAAGTTTCAAACGTTCATTTGTCATGCTAGTTCAGTCAATGTCAGTACATCTTGTACTGACACTGACTGAAATAGCATGACACGTTCGTACGTTTCCGTAACAATACGAAGGCAAATCTTTTCACACTACATCATTGGGAATACCTCGATAAATAAGTGACATTCATACAAGTTGGAAGATTAATTTGATTTGATATTATGCGAGTGAATCGAAATATTCAGCGCAAAGCGATGTAAAGCATCATGTCGTATGGGTTTTATTTGAAATCCAGATTAGTACCTATAAACGGTCCGAGACTTTCGTGCCAAAAGCAGTTAACGTTGCTGGTACGTCTTGCGAAGTTACGTATAATGTAAAAAGGGAATAAGTTTTTTTGCAAAAAAAATTTATTTTTGGCACAAGCTTTTATCGCCGACTAACTTTTTTTCAACTGCTACTGCTCTCCGGAGACTCCGAGACGTTTCTAAAAAACCCTTACTCGATGGGGATACGACGTTTCATAACAGAGTTCCTATGACCACCACCTTTCTGCTCCATCATAAGATCATCTCCATGATACCATAATATTGCATTGTCACGTGATTTACATATGTGTGCAAAATTTCAGCTCAATCGGAAACCGGGAAGTGGGTCAAATTTAGCTTCTACGTTTTTTTTAATTATTATTATTGTAAATGGGCTTACTCTTGGCCACAGACTAGCCAAAGGCAAAGACGTAGCCTACGATGGAGTGAGCTCGCCCAGAAGATGCCTGTTCACTCTTGATTTGAAGGTTGCCGGGTTATATGAGCTCGGAAATATAACCGCCGACAAGGAATTCCACTCCTTGGCAGTGCGCATAAGAAAAGAAGAAGCAAAGCGCTTCGTTCGAATTCGTGGAATATCTACCAAGTAAGGATGGAGACCGGCCGTGCGTATAAGAGTCCGATGGTAGAATGGGGACGGTGGAATAAGCTCGTTTGACGCACTCTAACATACTAACAAGGCAAGTCGAATAAAGATTGTAATAACCTAACCACAAAATTAAAATTTTGAAAAAACCCCCGACCACGACATAGAGGTCCGATTTTCATGAAACGTGGCTAAAAACACTCCTGACTAACTCAGCTTTCAAACAAAAAAAAAAACTAAATCTAAATCGGTTCATCCGTTCGGGAGCTACGATGCCACAGACAGACACACACACAGACAGACAAACAGACAGACAGACACGTCAAACTTATCATCCCCGTCGTTTTTGCGTCGGGGGTTAAAAACCACGAAATAGAACCAGAAAAACCAGAAGAAAATTATGACGATATGCTCGTAAATAAGAGAGAGAGCGAGAGCGAGAGAGAGAGAGAGAGAGAGAGATACCTGGACATGAGAGTGTGAGGTAGCTGAACGTTCTCGACGATAGTTTTGTTCTTGTTCCACTGCGACTCTGCGGGGTTCGCGGCCGCCAGGATTGAAGTGCGGGCGTTCAGCTGACAGATGATACCGGCCTTGGCTATCGATAGTGTTTGTTGCTCCATCACCTATAAAAAAGGTCATAATATAAAAAAAGATAGTTTTAAATTATCATCAATCACTTTCCGAAAAATCATAACAAAAAATGACTAAGATGTTTTAGAAGTATTTTTTATAATAATGCAGATTATTACCTCGTGAAGTACACTGCGGGTAGAGTCGTTCATTTTGTCGAACTCGTCAATGCAGCAGATTCCGTTGTCGGCCAAAACAAGCGCGCCTCTGAAAAAATAGACAAGTATTAAAAATATTATTTTAGTCCATATCAGTCGTATAACCTAACCACAAATTAAAATTTAAAAAAAACCCCCGACCGCGACATAGTGGACCGATTTTCATGAAACATGGCTAAGAACACTTCCGCCTAACTCAGTTTTCAAACAAAAAAAAACTAAATCTAAATCGGTTCATCCGTTCGGGAGCTACGATGCTACAAACAGACACGTCAAACTTATAACACCCCGCTTTTTTTTCGTCGGGGTTTAAAAATAGCTTAAACAAATCAATTCGCACATTATGGAAGTAGTTAAGTACAATGCAAAGTAAACTATCCCTGAAGGTTGTATTCCTTCCAAAAACAATACTCACGTCTGCAGCACGAGCTGGCGAGTGTCGGGGTCCTTGCTGACGTAGGCGGTGAGACCCACGGCGCTCGAGCCTCGCCCTGAGGTGTACTGCGCGCGCGGCACGAGCGAGTGCACGTAGCGGAGCAGCTGTGACTTGGATGTGCCCGGGTCAATACTCACGTCTGCAGCACGAGCTGGCGAGTGTCAGGGTCTTTGGTGACGTAGGCGGTGAGACCCACGGCGCTCGAGCCTCGTCCTGAGGTGTACTGCGCGCGCGGCACGAGCGAGTGCACGTAGCGGAGCAGCTGTGACTTGGATGTGCCCGGGTCAATACTCACGTCTGCAGCACGAGCTGGCGAGTGTCAGGGTCTTTGGTGACGTAGGCGGTGAGACCCACGGCGCTCGAGCCTCGCCCTGAGGTGTACTGCGCGCGCGGCACGAGCGAGTGCACGTAGCGGAGCAGCTGTGACTTGGATGTGCCCGGGTCAATACTCACGTCTGCAGCACGAGCTGGCGAGTGTCAGGGTCTTTGGTGACGTAGGCGGTGAGACCCACGGCGCTCGAGCCTCGCCCTGAGGTGTACTGCGCGCGCGGCACGAGCGAGTGCACGTAGCGGAGCAGCTGTGACTTGGATGTGCCCGGGTCGCCGCATAGCAGGATGTTGATCTCCGATCTACAACAAGGGTACAGTTTAGTACGTAATTCCAGCTGTAACTTATAATCCTTACTGCAAATTTTAAAATAATGACAAGAGAAACCGACGGACGCTTAGCAAAGAGGATCGAGTATTATAGAGATTTACTGTCGAAGTAAAATGTGTAATCACAGTGCATAGACTGCCATCTCTTGACACAGGCTTAAAACTTTTGAACCTCAGTTTTGACAATTTGGCCCATATTCTTAGCTTGATATGTCTTAAAATGTCAAATATTAATATTAGCGCCATCTAGCTGAGCGTACACCAAAGGTGTAATGCTAGACTAGATGGCCACCGTACCTTTTTCTGTATGGTACTGAGGTACGTTTTTTTCTTAGACTTTATCTGTCTATACGTTATATTATATGTCTTTGTGCTTACAAAGGCATTGAAAATCACTGGGCTGTAATCTCTCCAAGGTTGTCTAATACAAACATTACAACCATAAGACAACATAATAAGTTCCATCAAACAGTTAGCACGCTTGCTGCAGAAGACAATATAATATTGTTACTTGAAGTACCTGAAATGTGTCCGGCCAGCAGCGTTGAAGTTCTTCTTAGTTCCACCGAGTAATTGAAGCAGTACACCTTTCTTGATGTCCAAGTTCTCATAGATAGACGGTGCGATAGCTCGGGCGAGGCGATCGTAGCAATCCGCTTGCTTTGACAGCGACTTGAATAACTCCACGCGCTCGGGAGGGAAACGGTGTTCCTTGCTGTGGGACAAACAAAATTATAGTTAACACTTTTCATTTTTATTTCAATAATAAACGTCAAGTATACTTCGCATCAACTATGTGAGCTTATTCATGTAAATCTGAACATGTTGCTGCAATCCAAATGTCTAAGAGCCCACCAAAACCAAAACTCAGACCACATGGACTAACAAGGAGTCGCCATAGCCGGATACCGTTTGGACGACGATGATGATGATGATGATAGCTAGTATAGCTATGGACCTTCCAATAATGCAACGCGTGGATATAAGTTTTATACAGCGCTCGTAAAACCTTTCCGTGGGAGAACAGTGGCGGGAGCGGCGCGGAAGACCTCGGTGAAGCTGATTTACGTAATCTAAGTAAGGTACAGCGGGGCAAATCTCGACTGGAGGGCAATTGTAACTAATCCATTTTTATTATTAAATTAAAACGGGACTTAATCGCGTAAAACTTACGTTTTATATTTAACCCGACGTTTCGGACATGACATTACGTCCGTGGTCACGGGTAGACACTTAATAATATGAGTGAAGATCGTGTTAGTTTAAATCAATATAATCCATTTTTTCCATTATTACACTACACTGAACACGCCTACCATGTATAACCGGTGGACACTCTATTTAATAATGCAAATATTGTAAAACATGGAAAAAATGGACCAGTTACATTTGCCCCCCAGTCGGTATTTGGCCTGCTGTACCGTAAGTAAATCTAAACCTCTAAGGACCACTTGCACCAACCACTTAACTCAGGGTTAGTGTGCTGCTGTCTTCTGTCAAATTCCATATAAAATGGTGGGTTAATCCTCGGGTTATCCCACCATTTTCGTTGGTGCAAGTGGCCCTAAATCTAATACCATATTAACTCACCCTTCTTCAGTCTCAAACAGCCTGTCACTATGCACCTTCCGATAATGCAGAGCGTCGATATGAGTCTTATGCAGCGCGCGTAATGTCGCCTTCCTCGGGTGCACGGTAGCCGGGCCCGCTCGGAAGCCTCCAGTGACGTTGACTCATTCAATCTACTCGAGTATGTTAATCTATCTAATATTATTAACTCACCCTCTTCAGTCTCAAACAGCCTATCGCTATGCACTTTCCGATAATGCAGAGCGTCGATATGAGTCTTATGCAGCGAGCGTAAGGTAGCCTTCCTCCGGTGTACAACAGCCGGGGCGGCGCGGAAGACGCCAGTGACGTTGACTCATTCAATCTACTCGAGTATTTCAATCTATGTAACATCATACTAACTCACCCTTCTTCAGTCTCAAACAGCCTGTCACTATGCACTTTCCGATAATGCAGAGCGTCGATATGAGTCTTGTGCAGCGCGCGTAGCGTGGCCTTCCTCGGGTGCACGGTGGCCGGGGCGGCGCGGAAGACGCCGGTGACGCTGACGCGCTCGCCGGCGCCCACGGCCTCCACCAGCGCGCCGTGCGCCATGACGGTCACTGTGGCGGGCGTGCGGCCCGCGGGCATGTCGTCTGTAACGACACATATTATAATGTCAAGCTGTCAAGTGACGAAGGAACTTAATTAGCAAAGCATAAATAATTCAATTAATAACCAGGAGTGGTATTTTTAATGGCGCAACAGTAATTGCAAAAATACTGATTAGCAGCTTAGTATTGATATATCAAATATAATCTATGCCGCAAGTATTTAACACCAGTATACGGATAAGCAATGAGCAGTATTGCAGTGCGCGCAGTGCGCCGGCTCGGGCACGCGGCCGCGCTCGAGCTCAGCATCTGTCTATAACAGTACTCACCTGGGGACTCCTGCAGTTTGACCAGCTGTTTGTCACTGAAGTGGCTCCTGTTATGTATGAGCTGGAAGCAGTGAGCAGTATTGCAGTGCGCGCAGTGCGCCGGCTCGGGCACGCGGCCGCGCTCGAGCTCAGCATCTGTCTATAACAGTACTCACCTGGGGACTCCTGCAGTTTGACCAGCTGTTTGTCACTGAAGTGGCTCCTGTTATGTATGAGCTGGAAGCAGTGAGCAGTGTTGCAGTGCGCGCAGTGCGCCGGCTCGGGCACGCGGCCGCGCTCGAGCTCAGCATCTGTCTATAACAGTACTCACCTGGGGACTCCTGCAGTTTGACCAGCTGTTTGTCACTGAAGTGGCTCCTGTTATGTATGAGCTGGAAGCAGTGAGCAGTGTTGCAGTGCGCGCAGTGCGCCGGCTCGGGCACGCGGCCGCGCTCGAGCTCAGCATCTGTCTATAACAGTACTCACCTGGGGACTCCTGCAGTTTGACCAGCTGTTTGTCACTGAAGTGGCTCCTGTTATGTATGAGCTGGAAGCAGTGAGCAGTGTTGCAGTGCGCGCAGTGCGCCGGCTCGGGCACGCGGCCGCGCTCGAGCTCAGCATCTGTCTATAACAGTACTCACCTGGGGACTCCTGCAGTTTGACCAGCTGTTTGTCACTGAAGTGGCTCCTGTTATGTATGAGCTGGAAGCAGTGAGCAGTGTTGCAGTGCGCGCAGTGCGCCGGCTCGGGCACGCGGCCGCGCTCGAGCTCAGCATCTGTCTATAACAGTACTCACCTGGGGACTCCTGCAGTTTGACCAGCTGTTTGTCACTGAAGTGGCTCCTGTTATGTATGAGCTGGAAGCAGTGAGCAGTGTTGCAGTGCGCGCAGTGCGCCGGCTCGGGCACGCGGCCGCGCTCGAGCTCAGCATCTGTCTATAACAGTACTCACCTGGGGACTCCTGCAGTTTGACCAGCTGTTTGTCACTGAAGTGGCTCCTGTTATGTATGAGCTGGAAGCAATGAGCAGTATTGCAGTGCGCGCAGTGCGCGGGCTCGGGCACGCGGCCGCGCTCGAGCTCAGCATCTGTCTATAACAGTACTCACCTGGGGACTCCTGCAGTTTGACCAGCTGTTTGTCACTGAAGTGGCTCCTGTTATGTATGAGCTGGAAGCAGTGAGCAGTGTTGCAGTGCGCGCAGTGCGCCGGCTCGGGCACGCGGCCGCGCTCGAGCTCAGCATCTGTCTATAACAGTACTCACCTGGGGACTCCTGCAGTTTGACCAGCTGTTTGTCACTGAAGTGGCTCCTGTTATGTATGAGCTGGAAGCAGTGAGCAGTGTTGCAGTGCGCGCAGTGCGCCGGCTCGGGCACGCGGCCGCGCTCGAGCTCAGCATCTGTCTATAACAGTACTCACCTGGGGACTCCTGCAGTTTGACCAGCTGTTTGTCACTGAAGTGGCTCCTGTTATGTATGAGCTGGAAGCAGTGAGCAGTATTGCAGTGCGCGCAGTGCGCGGGCTCGGGCACGCGGCCGCGCTCGAGCTCAGCATCTGTCTATAACAGTACTCACCTGGGGACTCCTGCAGTTTGACCAGCTGTTTGTCACTGAAGTGGCTCCTGTTATGTATGAGCTGGAAGCAGTGAGCAGTGTTGCAGTGCGCGCAGTGCGCCGGCTCGGGCACGCGGCCGCGCTCGAGCTCAGCATCTGTCTATAACAGTACTCACCTGGGGACTCCTGCAGTTTGACCAGCTGTTTGTCACTGAAGTGGCTCCTGTTATGTATGAGCTGGAAGCAGTGAGCAGTATTGCAGTGCGCGCAGTGCGCCGGCTCGGGCACGCGGCCGCGCTCGAGCTCAGCATCTGTCTATAACAGTACTCACCTGGGGACTCCTGCAGTTTGACCAGCTGTTTGTCACTGAAGTGGCTCCTGTTATGTATGAGCTGGAAGCAGTGAGCAGTGTTGCAGTGCGCGCAGTGCGCCGGCTCGGGCACGCGGCCGCGCTCGAGCTCAGCATCTGTCTATAACAGTACTCACCTGGGGACTCCTGCAGTTTGACCAGCTGTTTGTCACTGAAGTGGCTCCTGTTATGTATGAGCTGGAAGCAGTGAGCAGTGTTGCAGTGCGCGCAGTGCGCCGGCTCGGGCACGCGGCCGCGCTCGAGCTCAGCATCTGTCTATAACAGTACTCACCTGGGGACTCCTGCAGTTTGACCAGCTGTTTGTCACTGAAGTGGCTCCTGTTATGTATGAGCTGGAAGCAGTGAGCAGTGTTGCAGTGCGCGCAGTGCGCCGGCTCGGGCACGCGGCCGCGCTCGAGCTCAGCATCTGTCTATAACAGTACTCACCTGGGGACTCCTGCAGTTTGACCAGCTGTTTGTCACTGAAGTGGCTCCTGTTATGTATGAGCTGGAAGCAGTGAGCAGTGTTGCAGTGCGCGCAGTGCGCCGGCTCGGGCACGCGGCCGCGCTCGAGCTCAGCATCTGTCTATAACAGTACTCACCTGGGGACTCCTGCAGTTTGACCAGCTGTTTGTCACTGAAGTGGCTCCTGTTATGTATGAGCTGGAAGCAGTGAGCAGTGTTGCAGTGCGCGCAGTGCGCGGGTTCGGGCACGCGGCCGCGCTCGAGCTCGGCGGCGGCGGCGGCGCCGCAGACGGCGCACTTGAAGAAGGCCTCGCGCATCTCCGGCACGATGCTGGATGTGCGGATCACCATGCCCGAGATGGTTACTAGCTGGTCGATGTCTGGAAAACAGGTGTGGTTGGCAATTATTGAGGAAAAAAATATAGAAATTTTCTGGTTTATATACATTAAATTATCGTGCAAATAAATTAACTTATCAGCGGTCAACAATAATTTCACATTTCATTATATTGAAAGAATAAAGTAGCAGAAGTTTCATTTGCTATAGGGCAAAGATACTAAAGTAGGTAGCTCGAAAGGAAAAATTGAGTATTGCCTCGGCTGAAGCATGTCTACATTTAGCTAACTAAGGGCTGCTTCCACTGTGTGGTCCCGTTAATAACTAATAGGGTGGTAATGAACATAAATATCCATTTCTGTGAGGTAAGAAAGTCTGCTAGAGTTAAAATAGCAAATAAGCAGCGAATTTGGTAACACAAAAAATTGTAACTGTTAATATAACTTGATCTGATTTCAGTCTATACTTTTTTTAAGAGGCACAGGCAGGCAATCATAGTCGCGCGATAAACGATAAAACAGCAGGCCGTCCCTATCGCACTTACAAATAGTACGAAAGGGACGGCCTGATGTTATATCATTTATCACCTTACCTTTCGCGTTTTGCTCGGCCGAGCAGCCTATCTTGGATTAGGATATCTACATTGGACGATTGCCACGCCAGCACATTGCCTCGCGACGCACCTCGCTGTGTGGACCCGGAGTTTACTATGTAACTATAAAGAGATCTAAGTTACCTTCCGGGTTGAGGTCTCGCATGTGCCGTGCGGGCGCGTTGAAGGGCCGCACCTGGATCTGGTGCTCGAGCACGGCGGCCGGGTACTTCTCGAAGAACAACTCGTTCACCGCTGCGTCGAACGCTGGCACTACCTGTGATACGTCACTTTATTGTAACTGGTGTACAATTCATTTTTAGTTAGTTGATTCTGCAGATCTAGTTAAAAGGGAAGGGAACATTATGTAGTGCGAAAAGAGTTTCCTTCGTATTTTCCCGAAAACTTTCGTATTTGTCATGCTATTTCAAACAGTGTCGTGTACTCAGACTGACTGAAACAGCATGACACGTTCGTACGTTTCCGTAAGAATACGAAGGAAAATCTTTTTCGCACTACATCTGTAGTTTGATTTTATAAAATGTTAATCAGCAATTCCCGAATAGTTTGTACATTTGGATCACGTCTCCGATTTTGATAAAAATTGGTAGGCTGATAGAGTCCATGATGCTGAGCAAGATCCACTAGGTTTCCCAAAATGTCCTAGGTTGTTTGTATGAAATTTTCCTTTTTTGTTACCGAAAATGTATAGAAATCTGGTAACAAATAAAACCGCCTTCAAAAATAAGCGCGTTACAAAACACGGAGAAACTAAAAAGCCAAAAATAATAAACCTTTCAATTCAGATTTCTTATCGTATTGCAATAAGCTAAACATCCAAATTATAAACAAATCAATTATTTTTGTAGTCGGTACCACACCTGTTCGTCGCCTTGCTATTGCCTGTTTGCCCCACCCAACCATACACAGGCTGGTACCGACTCCAAAAATAATTGATTTGTTTATAATTTGGATGTTTAGCTTATTGCAATACGATAAGAAATCTGAATTGAAAGGTTTATTATTTTTGGCTTTTTAGTTTCTCCGTGTTTTGTAACGCGCTTATTTTTGAAGGCGGTTTTATTTTTTGTTAAAAAGTTTATTTATTTGTTGATTTTTAGTGGTTCCTAGTGATATTATATGTATCAGTCCGAATACATGTACAGTAGTGAAAGAATTATCCTTTAACTCCTAACCATTGAGGAGTTGACCTTCCATCATCAGCTCAGCCACATAAAATTATAACCATCAGACGTAAATACTGGTGTACCTTTGAAAAATAGACTAAAAACATTACATGTGCCTATAACATTTGAAGAGTTCCCTCGATTTCTCCAGGATCCCATCATCAAACCCTGACTTGGTGCCAATGGGACCATCTCGGGGTTATACCGGTTCGATCAAAAAAAAAATTTTGAAAATCGGTCCACGATTCTCGGAGATATCGAATAACATACATACAAAAAAAAAATAAAAAAAAATAAAAAACATTCAGTCGAATTGAGAACCTCCTCCTTTTTTGAAGTCGGTTAAAAAGGAAGGTTTCATACAAACAACCTAGGACATTTTTGGACTCTATCAGCCTACCAATTTTTATCAAAATCGGAGACGTGATCCAAATGTACAAACTATTCGTGAATTGCTCTAATATGCTGTGTAACCTTCTGTAGTGTGTACATATTGATTGGCACACTACACAAGGTAATTGACAATGGGACCATAATAAGCTTGCAGATTTTAAGAGTAATAGCCAAAAGATTTTTAGTCTTCAATAATTAAAACAAAACCAGTTATGGACTGATATGGACTGAGAATACAACACTCAACTACCTGGTTATGTTTTTATCATGATAAGATACTCTTTGCCTCTGACTGACTGGTTGTGCCAAATATGAGTGTATACTAAAATATTTACCTCTTGTGGATAGCAGACAAGCTGGCGATGCAGCTTAGGATCAAAGATGCGAACGTGATCCACATCCACATCTAAAAATGGTTCTTCCAGTGTGTGAATCTGAAAAAACAAACAACTAGTTATATAGCTAAACATTTCCCAACACCTATAAGGCTACTGAGTTTAAACATTCAATTCAATTCAATTTTTGTGTTATGGCCTCCATCAAATTCTTGATGATTCTGCCAATGTCAAGGTTGGATAAGACAGTGCCAGTATATTTACTTATTTAACGGTAGACTTGATCGTGTTCGGTAAAATATCCATCCAACCCGTTGATCTAAAACAAACACAAACTACAACAAACACAATTACAACATACAAAGGTGTTTTTTTTTTTCCTAAATGAATCGGGACATATTTTTATAGTATCCTATGTGTTCAAACATATAAGGAGGTATTTCAGGTATTATAATTTGATATTATTTTTTGTTAAAAAGTTGTTAAGAATTTTGCATTGAGGAGAAAATACTAGTGTTAGAAGGAAATTAATATTTATAGGACGGCTCATATTGGTAGGGATTAAATTATACAGTGGACAAGAAATTTTAGGACATTCTAGTAGTAAATGTTCCACTGTGCCTTCAGCCAGGCCGCACTCGCAAATCGAGCTGTCTCTTATACGTAGTTTGGCCAAAAACACCGGGGAGCAGACATGCCCCAATCTTAATCTTGTAATTATTGACGTATTTATTTTTGGAAAGGCCCTATTCGAAAAAAACCATGGCTTTGGAGGAATGTTTATGCCTACACTGACTCCCATCCAAATAGCGTCCTTAGCATGTTGATCAACCGTTTCGTTACCCAAAATACCACAGTGGCTTGGGATCCAAGCAAACACTAAACATTCATAGAACAACTTTGTTTAGAGAATCATGCCAAAAGGTTCCAAACAAATGAAAGTCTCTACTGAAAGTAGAATATTGTACGTACTAACCTCTTCCAGTTTCTGTTCATATAAAGGTTCATTAGTCACAGCAGTTGGTTCAACAAACCGCTGCACAAACTTGATGAACTTCTCCCGACACTCGGCAATGGCTACATCTGTGCCCCACACCACTAGCTGTGGCTCACTGGATGGTGCCTCTGCTGCTGCCTCTTCCACCTGCAGATTCAAATAATAAATGAGGATGGTCGAGGATAGGAGTGTAACACTCTTGTTCAAATGTAGGTACTTGTATCATGATCCTGGATCCACAATACAATCCAAATTCACTTTATTGCACAACCTCCGAAATGTACACTGAGCTGCAAATTTGCGTGGAGAAATTATGAATGAATTTATTGATAAATTCACCATGCACTTTTACAGCTCACTGTGCATAGGAACACTCACATTACAATAAATTTTATTACAGGTAAATAACAGGCGGCCTTACCACTAAAGAGTAATCTCTTCCAGGCAACCTTTGGGTAGTGGAAAAATTATATTCATAACTCCACCACCTCTATCAGATGAGGCCAGGATCATGTGCAAGTTATATTGTCAACCGCAAATGTTCGAAATTTTCTGGAAATTTCTACAGAAAAGAATTCTAATTTCCTAGGAGCAAGAACACAACACTCATAGGCATATCACTAATGAGGCCATGAATTTAAATTTTACTCTCTTATGCAAGACTGTTGTTGACAGCAATGGTTGATATTTCTGCTACTTAAAAACATTTTTAAAAGGAGGAGTTTAATCTTACAATCAGGATCATTAGGTAATTAACATAAAATAATAGTTTACCCCTCTAGTTGGTGTTGGAGCGGGCACATTCCGGCCAACCTGCTGCCCTCGAAGATCTGCCCTCTGCCTGGCCGGGGTCATGACCCCTCGCATGAGCGAGCGAGGAGTGCTGAGCGAGCTGGGTGTGCCATAGTTCAGCGGTGAGCTCAAGTCGAAGTCTGTCCCTGTAAGATGTTTAATATTATAAACTGATTAGTAGTATGTTCTACTAGTCTACATGAAATAGATATGTGGTTTTGTGATCAGGTAACTACTACTTCTGGCCTTGTGGTGTATGAGTGTATCTATAGATATTGTCACTACTTTTAAAAAATCTCGTATCTCACGCTGTTCCTCAAAGTTAAAACGCAGTAAGTCTATATGCATTCCATACATACTTACTACAATTTTCTTTTCATTGACAGACGAAGATACAAGTTTTTTTTAAAGTAGTGATGATATATATGTCATGAATCATCCATCTATTGGGTAGTCTGTAAGTTGCGTTACAATAAACACATGTGATCGAGCTCAGTATTTTATTGATATTCCTCCAACCGTACATCCCAATACATGGATGATGCATGACATATATATCTATAGATTCACTCATACACCACAATTTACTTCAGTCAATATATGGTGCAATGGCCGAGAAACACCACTTTTGGTGGCTAAACAGACCTTTGCGAGAGTGACACATTTTGCCACATAGCTGACAGGGTAACTAGAAGAAATCTTTTAAGCTACAAGTTATTGTGGTATTAACAATCTACAAAAGAATAGTATTTAGTTTTATAGGTTACCATCCATTTGTCTTTCCTTAGATCTGTATGCTTTCTTGCCAACTAGTTGGAGTAACTTACCAATAGGGCTGGACTGCAAGGCCCTCGCTGGAGACGTGCCCGGCACCCGCGGCGTGCGGGGCGTGCCGCGCGGGGTGCGGGGGGTACCACGGGGAGTGCGAGTAGGAGTCGCTGGAGTCCCATCTGTATTCAAGATTTATATCTTATTGTTTTTGATGTTTAAGCTTATTACCATTAGATCAATTCTGTATTTCGTTTCTATAGCTCTAGGTTACTTTTAGCTATAAGTTTTAAAAAACGTTACTGATTAATAAAGACTAAACAATGGTATAGGTTATGAGCATCAAGTTTATCAACAACAGTATTATTTACATCATAATCGAATGGTTAATACCTTGAGAAGATGTGCCGGAAGGTCGTTGAGGCGTCTCCGGGATGACAACCTGTTCCTGTTGCGAAGACCGCGTCCGGCGGGTTGGAGTCGGGGCATCTGACGACGCTTGCGACGACGGCCGTTTGGATGGTGTAGACATGTTGAATCAAACCACTTTTGTACAAATACTTGTGTACTTATTCACGGACACGCACTTTTCACAAAAAACAATAAGTACAATAACGAATAGGATAGAATCAACACAAAACAAAGATATTTCAACTGCACGCATAGGAACGCGACCGGCGCGTGTTTTGGGCGCGAAAAGTATGTGTCAAAACAATAGCTGTCAACGCGTTTTTTTTTTATTTATAACGCATTTTAGTTTCAGCGCTTTTAAACGTGGCTTAAATAGTTTGGTAGTTATAAATTCAAAGAACTTGTTTTAATTTGGTTTTAATCATTTTAATATTTATATAGTTTGATTAAAATATATTTTAATGTAATGATTCTTTATCTATATTAGTTTTAAAAATTGTATTCAATTAAAATGCGTCTTTCATTTGTTTATTCCACTACAATCGATCGATTCGATACATCCCTAGTGCTGTCATGTTGTTGTCAATTAACCATAGACAATAGAATTAATCATTGATTGATCGTTCATTCACCCCACTGCTGACTGATGTTTTCGTGGTGTTTTACGATAATAAATAAATATAAACATTTATTGCGAAATAATAAATTCTATAAGCAATCGCGATGGTCAGCGGTATGTGAAGTCGGTGCAATAAACTTTACGGAGTCAATGACAAGCGGTTGAAGTTGGCTATCATCGTAAGAGCTATCTTTGTGCAATCTACCTGCTTTGTCGGGCATATTATTGTAAATAAATTATCCTGACTAGGCTTTAAAGGATATCTATTTTGAACGGACAGATGGATTGTAATTACTGTGTGATGATTATTTTGTGATTCCGGGGTGAATTCGTGCTGCATTTTAAGGTAAATATCAGCGGTGAGTATATAAATATACGTACACCTATTCATAGAATGATTCACTTTATCTCCTGCCCATCCATCGGCTTTTGTATGGTCACAAAAACAATGCGATGGCATGATGTTATTCTAGCTAGTTAGACCAGCAAGGGATGTGTAGATGGTAGCTTAAATTGTCATGTCACGATTTTTAGTAAATATCACGTATTGGTGTTGTTTGTAGCGATTGGGTGAAATTGCGCATAAACAAGGTTGCCTTACATGCGACAACGAGTAACCTTTCGTGTTAGTAGTATCATCATATACAATTTAATAAAAACCCTCTAAAAATATTAGAAAGCAGTTGTTGAGCTGAATTGTATTAGTTCTCCATCATATTAGTATCATGCTTTGTAAGATCAATTTTATTTTGGACGAATATTTTTATTTATATCCTGTCTTTGTGATCAATAATAAATTTAATTATTTACAAATTTTATTTTTAAGGATAACTTCTTATTAGTTATAGTTTAGGATCAGCCTTTTAATTTTCTTTGATTTCATACATTAGTGAAAATGAACTAACCAACATTCACCTTCTAAGTTAAACAATCAAAATTATCCCCATTTTTTTTAAGGTGCCACTTGCAGTTCTTTAAAGCTTAAATTTTGATATGACAATGAAAAGTTAAAAATAAATAATATTCATTCCTTGACATTAATTAACCTTTCACTAATAATAACAAACATACAATCATCCATACTTAATATTATAAATGGGAAAGTGTGTGTGTCTGTTTGTTTATCCGTCTTTCACGGCAAAACGGAGCGACTAATTGACGTAATTTTTTTATGTGGATATAGTTCAAGGGATGGAAAGTGACATAGGCTACTTTTGTCTCTTTCTAACGCGAGCGAAGCCGAGGGCAAAGGCTAGTCCTCAATAACATTAAAATTAAGTAAATGTTGCATGATTAACATTTATTTATAGTAAATAGTTAGTATTAAAAGCTAATGTTTATTTAACTAACATTTAAGTAAACATTTTCTATACTCAGCAGTATGTAAAGCCAAGTTCAAAGAAAAAAGAACTGGCAACACAGCAGCTGTGTGTTACTTATGGAACATTCGGAGCCATTATAATTATGTTAGTCAAAACATATTAAACATTAACCATATGAAATTTGGTGCTGTTGTTAAGATGCTTACGAGTTACTGCTAAGTAGAACCCCAAAATTTTATGAATATGATAAGCGGGTATTAAAATACAAATAATATTTAAAAATCTTCACTGACACACCTACTCATATAGCACCTACAAGATTTTCAGATTACCTGTCACATTACATCAATAACAGCATCCTTTATCAATTTTTTCTTTGTATAGAATGTTTATTTCGGACATTTATTTATAAACATAAATGTGAAATGATAGCCAAGTTCAATATTAAAAACCTGCATCATTCTCAACTTTGCCAGGCCTGTCCCACTCGCGCGTGTAGGTATCGAACTGTAATACCCCTCGCGGGGGGCAAATCAGTAGGGCCTCACGGGCGAGCGGTGACGCGCGCGCGAGAAATGTTCGTCGTATACCTACGTATTGATTCGACCGCTATCACAGACTTGATATTTTATCGTGATCGTACTATTCGAAACCTCATTTGTTTGGAAAAATAACTAAAGGGTGGAATTATTCAAGGCCTTTGAGTAGGTAATATCAGGCCTCTTTCAATTAAGGTAAGTAAGTAAGTACAAGTACGCCTTAGTTACACGCGAATTTATAGAATTAAACCTACATACCACTAAGACATATCCTTGGTAAAATGCCGCAAGGGTTTATTATAGACATCAGCTAGCTTTTAAGTTTAGTCTTAGTTTCTTATATAATTATGTAAATATGTTCATGTAAATAAAGACCATATAGACATATCTTAGGTTTTTTCGAGCTAAAGTAGAGCAAAATAAAAAAGGTACTAATTAAATATTAAGATTATATTATTTTTTAAAAGGAGACAACCCTATATGGTCAGAACAGGTACGAGTTACGCGATAGAAAGAGAGCGCACTTCTACTTGAATATAATTGTAGGCATTTTGCGTTGCGCGGTCGGAATTTGAACTTAATAGTATAGTAGCAGGAGTCGTTATTTCTTTAAACGGGTTTTTGGAGAGGGCTTTCTGTACTTGTACTAATTATTTTTTTTTTTATTAGTTATTTAGGATCACCAACAGACAATACATCATTCAAACATTTTTAAACCTTCATTAATTTAAAGTTAGATGTTTAACCAATTATAGGTAATCACATCATGCACCAGTATCTTTGGACAAACATGTGTACAGTAGTAGGACTTTTGGACTTGAACTATTAGTATAATTAGATTTAGTGAACATAAACAAAAACAAGAACAAGAATACAATAATAACATACTTTAGAAATTGGAATCCTTTACACTTTTCGTTCGAAAAGCGGTGGGATGGCTTTCAAGTAAAATTAAATAAAATATGTATTCTGTGACTTTGCCAACAAAAGAACTGAGGTCTAAATGAGTGCCAAATTTGTGATGTGTTAAAGAATGAAAGTATGTTAAAGAATTTGTGATGTTACTGAAGTTCAGCTAGTTTTTATACCATTTTAGAAAATTCTCTCTCTGTGAGTGTGCACGGGAAAACGTCCCACTTTTTCAATTGCTATAAAGCCGCTTTGTCAGTTTATTCATATAAAGATACAAGTAAATTTCGCCTTAATGGTAACCAACAAAGTGGGACACCTCTTTAATCTAATCTATTGGGTTGGTAAGAAAGTAATGAGCGATCGATTGAATTCCACATAAAATTTTTGAGAGAGTTCTAGAATCTTCTATGGTCGAAAATATATAAAGGGCGAGTCGCACAGTTTCTCGTCAGTCATTCACTAGCTGTCGCCGAGCTAATATAAGGAAGAAAATGGACGAATTAAAAGTGCATGTAAGGCATTCGTTACTATATGAATTTCAGTCTGGCCATTCAGCCGCCGAAGCAGTGCGTAATATATGTCAGCGTGTTGCTCCTGAAGTTGTGTCTGAGGCCACGGCGAAACGATGGTTCCAGTGGTTTCGTAGTGGCGACTTTTCATTATCAGATCAACCTAAGTCTGGTTGACCGGTGAAGATTGATGTAGCCAAATTAAAAACCTTACTTGAAGGAGATCCGAGGCTAACGAGTCGTACTCTTGCTACCGAGTTAGGCTGCTCTCATGTCACCATAGAAACACATTTACACGAGTTGGGAAAAAACTACAAATACAGTGTTTGGATACCGCACGAACTTGATAGAGATCAACTAAACCGCCGTGCCGATATCTGCATACAACTTCTGTCTTTTCGCCGCACATTCAACTGGTTGGACCATCTTATCACTGGAGATGAAAAATGGGTCTTATATATAAATCACACACGCAAACGTCAGTGGCTAGCTCCAAACGAAAAAGGAATAGAGGCACCAAAAACAGAGCCTCACCCGAAAAAAGTTATGCTGTCCGTTTGGTGAGATATTCATGGTATTATTCACTGGGAACTCCTACCAAGTGGAATGACTGTTACCGCATCAGTATACTGTAATCAGCTTGAAAATTTAAACCAAAAAATCTGTCAGAATCGTCCACAGCATGCTAAAGTTTTTTTCTTACACGACAATGCTCGCCCACACATTGCAAAAGTGACTCGGCTAAAGCTATTGGAGCTAGATTGGAAAGTGATACCTCATCCACCGTACTCTCCAGACTTGGCACCTACGGATTACGCATTGTTCAGATCGCTAAGCAATGCCTTGAATGAAAAAAAGTTCGATGATCAAGCCCATCTACGACAGTACATAGCTGAGTTTTTTGAATCTAAACCTAAGAACTTCTTCGCCGATGCTATTCATTCTTTACCAGAACGATGGAGACAAGTAGTAGATAACGAAGGCCGTTATATTTTTGATAAATGATTAAAATAATAAATTAAATAAAAATTACAATATTGGTTATGATTCGCTCATTACTTTCTTACCAACCCAATAACTTTATCCTTTGGGTGTAAGCCTCCTTCAACATGCGCCACTGTCACAGTTCTTTGCAACTTGGAGACAATTCATCCCAGTAGTTCTTTTTATCATCATCCCAGGATGCATCTTGGGTCTTTTGACAACCCTCTCATGAAAGTAAAATACCTGTAAATATTATAGCCTGTACGTGTACAAGGTACAAGCATAATAACTAGACAAGTCAAATTATAAATTAGAAACTTTTTCTGTGGCTTGTACGTAAATATTTGCGCATAAACACGTAGGCATCATTAACCACATCATTAGTCAAACCCACAAAAATGTCAACATGTTATTGTAAACAGCAAAATACACTGCATATTAAGATAACAAAAGAAAGTATGGATTATGTTTTTGGAAAGGTTATTGTTAAAGGATGGACTGTGTGAGAGTGAGAGATGATATGAAATGAAAGCAAGTGAATGTGAGATGACGGGTGATTGAGATGTACGCCGCCGACCCAAATTGACCGGGATAAGGGCAAGCGATTGGTGTTGATGATTCTTAATGTTGATTTCAAGGAAATTAAATAATCATGTCATTAATTGAGTATCTAGTACCTAGACTTATATTGACCGGGATATAGACCGTGATTATCTTTTTGATTTTTGATAAGTCTAATGAAAATAACCGTGAATGATTTAAAACTCTTATCTAGTACCTACTCTTGTAATGTAGGCCATTGCCAACGGCAGACATACTCGTACAAAATTGTCAAAGAAAATACTTGCGCGTGTAGAAAATCGTGAAGTAGACCATAATTTACCAAGGGATTGAAGTTCTAACTTATTAACAAAGTTTTATCATCTTTGTTTCCTAATGTTAACAATATTAAAGTATGGAGTATACATATATATATAGGGGTATATACTTTTTTTAGCATGTTGGCTTTTAAGATGTTTGTGAACTCAACTGAACTAGATATGTAGGCAGGAAAACTTGTTAGCTTTTTTCTCTTAAACTCTTGTCTGGGTACCTGAAGCCGATTTTTAGTCATGTGTTTGCATTTTTTAAAGCTGTACACGACAATCGAGATTAGACCCTCGATTCTTTTCAATAGAATTAACTGAAAATTGATAAAAGCCGGCTCTCAAACCCGAAGTTTGTACAGTGCCTACACCAACACGTGCAGCATAAGTAAAGTAAAGCAGGTAGCACTTTGATGTATTATTTATCAGAGATCAGCCCGGCAGGTAGGGCAGCGGATTAGAACATCCCCCGGCAATGTTGTCATGCGCATGCGAACTCGCTCCCCTCGTGGGTAGTACACATTTTCTCGCTTCCCTTTTCTTGTAGAATAGAGGATAGATAAGCGAGAAAATATGACGTGGCCTTACAGAAACCTTAAAGCTTAAAGATCTTATCAACCATAAGGCTAATGTAATTAAAAAAAATATTCGCTATTCAATATGTCCAAAATATAATGTCCTACCACTTACTATACTTACTTGTACTTTTATATAATATATAAAAGTACAAGTAATTAAAGGACAAGTAAGTATAGTAAGTGTACTTTTATATAATATATAAAAGTACAAGTAAGTAATTAAAGGACAAGTAAGTATAGTAAGTGGTAGGACATTAGATTTTGGACATATTGAATAGCGAATAATTTTTTAATTACAGTAGCCTTATGGTTGATAAGATCTTTAAGCTTGAAGGTTCCTGTAAGGCCACGTCATATTTTCTCGCTTATCTATCCTCTATTCTACAGAAGAATGTTATTCTGTGGTCCCACTGGGTGACATTTTAGAGAATCGGTATATTGTAAGTACGCGCCTTACGCGATTGTACTTATTAATAACATCTTATTTCCAATAGTTATGATCTATTTAGTCATCACTAAGTAGATCATAACTATTGGACTAGGTAACTAACATTACAAAGAAGGCATTGTATCCATTCTCCATGCGTTTGCAGAACTTAATCTTAGAACGAACTGTATTTTCATGAAAAAAAAACATGGTAAACATTTTATTACACCCGTAAAATTACAGTTTATACCCCGTAGATACGTACAATGAGTGAACCTGAGATTTGACTGTAATTTTTCAACTGTCCGTCTAAGTATCGTACTAGGGTTAAATTACATTAGAGGCGATCTCGCAAAGTTCAAAGGATACAGAAAGTTGCCTGCTGAGCTCACTTCATCTCGTTCCAAGTCTCGAGGGAGATCCTCTAATGTGTTGTTCGTACCCTACATCTTCATTCACATTTGTGTAATCTAACTAATCTATTTAGTTATTCGTGGCATTTATTACACTCCTCACATAAAATTAAGGTTGTCTTTCTCTTCTGAAACTTAGTTGCTTATTAATTTCCTGCATTTCGAGAAGACTCTCCGTTTTGGAACGGTAATTATTATATAATTATAGATGGTATGACGTGTAATTAGAACTGTGAGGGTAAGATCGGAGGACAGTACGGTTGCCACTGTTGCCAGGTTGGTGCACTTTTAGCACCACTCGAGTCACGTGTAGGGTGCTGGGTAATTCCTACGGGTGCGGTGCACGACTGGACAGTGTAATAACAACTAGCTATAATTTATATTATACTAGTAAACGTTTTAAGAATAGGTATTTCAAACAAGTTTTTACTCATCAACTCGTTATAGTTTCCCGTACCAAACAATTCCTAAGAAAACTTCGACAGTTTCACCGAAGCTCAAAGTCAAGATCTCCAGAAAACTTCCAATTTACCAAACCTTATCACATCGCGTTATGGTTCAAGATTTGACCCAAGGCATCCGCCGACCCCAGTAGACCGTGAGACCGCGCGTGCGCCCTGGCACCCTCAGCCACCCCACCATTATTTATACCAATAAAGCGTGCTCCCATCGCCCTTGACAAAACGCCAAACGACGTAAGTGACATCTTGCTACGAACAACAATGACTTTGTGAAAGTAGAGAATGACGTACCCCATTATTTTGTTTGGGCATTTGAGTGTAAAACTACGCTGGATTATGGAGCGCAAGCCACAGAAATTGTGAGAGATTGAGCCATCAGCCTATCCTATATTTAAAGAGCCATGTTTAATATATATTCTCAGGCGAACAAGAGCGGCACAAAATCTAAGCTCTATTCTTATACATATGTGTCAAATAATCTCGATTGCTCTAGTAGATACCAAAAAAAATAGGGATAAAACTGTGTCTTGAATGTTTGACTCTCTCTTGGGCATATACTTAATACAATGACGCTTTCGTTTAAATGTCTAGTTTCAGGATAACTGAAAACTGTTATGTCTCAGATAGGTATTTTCTTTCAATAGTGTGTAAAAGGCTAGCTAATATATTTTTTCTACTCGTCGACTGTAATCTGTCAATTAGGACACCACAGACTAAATTATAAGTGCTAACTTTTCAGTGTTGGATACTCTATGGCAGTTCTAACTCAACTATAATAATCTCATTATAGTTGACTTTAGTTAACTGTAATAATTTCAAAAATAGAACTTGATACAATTTCTATACTAATTTGCGATACCTGGCAATTTTTTCTGCATCTGAAACACATTTTTTTTTATCTGTCGCGTTATCGGCCAATTAGAGACGGTTATTATAAACAATTGGTTGCTAGGTAATTCGATGTTGATACAACGGTAAACGACGCTATTAACATTAATTTTAACTTGCATGAATGATGATATTTCTGTCCATTGATGATGAAGATGATGACTCGTAGAAAAAGTATTGTATACAATAGTGATATAATTAAGCTTTTCACTCTCGTACCTTACTATTAGGCCACTCAGCAAGCTTCGTGGCCTAAACATGGTACTCGACTGAAAAGCTTTGTATTATATCACGATTATGTAAAATACTATTGTATTTATTTGATTTAAGTAGAACTGGTCCTGGTAAACTGGGACAGAACAAGTACACTTGTAGAAAATGTGGTCTTGGGCAAAAGTTGGTCGTGTCGTACAGATACTAGCGAGGTTTACGTATATACTACCGGCGTGTCACGCTAAATGCGTGGAAAGTTTTAAACAATAGGTTTTAACAATATAGTTGCCCCTGAATAGCAGGCACGATTATGTAAATCCGTAGTGGCGTACGTACTTAAGTTGTAACTAGAACCAAATTCCGTTCTTTGCTAGTAAATTTTCCCTCTAATTTAGATCTCTGAATCATATTCCTCCGAATCATATTCGTAAACAAAGTACATATGTTTAACAAAATATTCAGGATCACTAGCTTTTGCCCGCAGCTTCGCTCGCGTTAAATTCGAAAATTGGAGAGTTCTCAATACCAACTTCCACCCTCACAGTTTAGGGAAGTGGGGGGTTAGAAAGACTAGCCTATGTCACACCATCCCTTCAACTATCTCCACTTAAAAAATCACGTCAATTTGTCGCTCCGTTTTGCCGTGAAAGACGAACAAACAGACACACACATACACACACTTTCCCTTTTATAATATTAGTATGGATATTATATTATATGATATTACCTATAATTTAGACAGTACCTACTTAGTTCTGGGTGCTCTTTTTACCTAAAGCTAGTACGAAGTATGGAGATTTTATTATGTCCGGCACGTTTGTTTTGTTATTAATAATAGTATGATAATAAAGCGTTTTAATTTTATGTAGCTCCATTATTTTCTGTTAAATTTACTGCCCAATATAAAACAAACGCCGCAGGTACGCGTAACGAGCGTTGTCTTTACGTCCGTTTCCGATTAAGGCTGTTTTGTTTGGAGCTGCGAGGTTATCACAATTAACAAAAGACGAACAAAGAACTGGCTCCGGGACTCGCAGGTAGCAGCCCATGCCCATAGCCCCATACACTTACATTACTGCACTGTGGGGTTCTCAAACTTTGTGCGTGGCAATTTACGCGTTGCGTGTTCATTTTTTGCCAGCATGGTTATTTTTTTCGTCTTTGACTATTTTTAACCCCTGACTCAAAAACGAAGGGGTGTTATAAGTTTGACGTGTCTGTCTGTCTGTCTGTCCGTCTGTCTGTTTGTCTGTCTGTCTGTCTGTCTGTCTGTCTGTCTGTTTGTTTGTCTGTCTGTCTGTCTGTGTGTGTGTCTGTCTGTGGCATCAGCTCCCAGCTCCCGAACGGATGAACCGATTTAGTTTTTTTTGTCTGAAAGCTGAGTTAGTCGGGAGTGTTCTTAGTCATGTTTCATGAAAATCGGTCTACTATGTCGCAGTCGGGGGTTTTTTCAAAATTTAAATTTTGTGGTTAGGTTATAAAACTTATAAATAATTATTCATTATTTTGAACCTGTTTATTTATGTATCTTATAGTGTGTCATTAGAACCGTCAGGCCAGTAGACACTGTAGATAGTACGGTAGAGCCAGGTTAAGCCGGTGCATTTGGTATGCAAGGAAGGAACATTATAGACATAAAAATAAGCGCGTTACAAAACACGGAGAAACTAAAAAGCCAAAAATAATAAACCTTTCAATTCAGATTTCTTATCGTATTGCAATAAGCTAAACATCCAAATTATAAACAAATCAATTATTTTTGTAGTCGGTACCAGACCTGTTCGTCGCCTTGCTATTGCCTGTTTGCCCCACCCAACCATACACAGACTGGTACCGACTCCAAAAAGAATTGATTTGTTTATAATTTGGATGTTTAGCTTATAGCAATACGATAAGAAATCTGAATTGAAAGGTTTATTATTTTTGGCTTTTTAGTTTTTCCGTGTTTTGTAACGCGCTTATTTTTGAAGGCGGTTTTATTTTTTGTTAAAAAGTTTATTTATTTGTTGATTTTTAGTGGTTCCTAGTGATATTATATGTATCAGTCCGAATACATGTACAGTAGTGAAAGAATTATCCTTTAACTCCTAACCATTGAGGAGTTGACCTTCCATCATCAGCTCAGCCACATAAAATTATTACCATCAGACGTAAATACTGGTGTACCTTTGAAAATAGACTAAAAACATTACATGTGCCTATAACATTTGAAGAGTTCCCTCGATTTCTCCAGGATCCCATCATCAGACCCTGACTTGGTGCCAATGGGACCATCTCGGGGTTATACCGGTTCGATCAAAAAAAAAATTTTGAAAATCGGTCCACGATTCTCGGAGATATCGAATAACATACATACAAAAAAAAAAAAAAAAAAAAAAAAAAAAAAACATTCAGTCGAATTGAGAACCTCCTCCTTTTTTGAAGTCGGTTAAAAAAAGATATCCTTCGATCCGATGTAGGATATCGTTTTGTAAAACGTATACCCGATGATACTCTTTTTTAATGATAATGTTTTTATATAATCGACTGTTTTTGCTTAGTTTGGTACAATTTGGCGTTCTTAATAAATTGCCAACAAATTCAGGACTAAAGTTAGTACATTAAATTAAACATAACTTGGTCATGGTATTCGCAAACGGAGGGTACGATTTAATGTTCAGATAACAAGTCTGTAGTAGTAAACGAGAAACTGTTCGGATAATAAAAAGCAATATCCACTAAGGTCACGTTTCAGAGACATAAATAATTTAATATTGTACTTACCTATGTACATGGTTCATGAACATGATAATATTGCCGCGTAAATTGGTTAAAACTAAACAATGATAACTACTTTTACATTACTATTTTTATTGAGTTTTGTTTGTGTAAATTAAAGCACATAATAAACATCATAATTTTTATGTTTAGTCACGGCCCCGCTGTGGACTATTCAGCAAGGGTTAAATCAATCAACTTGTCAATTTGCAACAACCCTTATGGGTACAATTACATTGACAGGTTTTGGTTACAAGCTAGCGGGGCTTTTAATGTTTTCTACATATATGCGGGATACCGCTGTTGCTGTATGAATACTGTGAATGTTATAGTTATATCTAAAATTGCAATCTTAGTTGATTGTGGAATGAGCAAAAACAAATCGAAGTATGTTAACACCTGAAGTTAACGCGCGTCACGCGCGTGAAAGTCCGCCTTACTTCATGTCTATATGCCTGGACCAAATTATATGGAAAAACAATGGCCAGAGTTTAACAACGGCCAAAAACAGAGACCAAAGTTTGAGCACTTCTTGCATTGCGTCGTGAACAGGCTGAGCGTGCAAGGCGCGTAGTGCACAAAAACCGCAAGTTTTTGCCGCGGATCATAGACAAAGCTGCGAAACACGAGTGACTAACCTCTGAGAGATTGACTTTTTAAAGGTTCTGCTTCGTTACTCGTAGTAAAAGGCTTTCGCTTAGCCACCTTAAGAAATAGAAACGCATGCATTACAATATTTGAAACGCATCACTGTAAATTACTTTTATAACGCTAGACTTGCAGTGAAAACTAGACGAGAATTTCGACTTTTATAAAACGAGGCGATGGTATCATCTAGTAGGCATAGGCAGGTATTCTAGGCAAAGAGATGGGGTTGTACAGTACGATAATTGAAAGTTTTGAAACTAGTATTATACAGATAATAGTATCTAGTTCGGTTCTGCTTTTATTTCACGTTGTCATGAACTCATGAGGTCAAGATGGAGTAGTAAGGATGGATGGCCCAGTCAATGAAGGATGGGTAGATTCAGTAGATTGATAGCTCTGTACGACCAAATGCTGAAAAACAAGTGCACAGATACACTTATTGTACGTGAATTAGTGGTTAAATAAACTTTGATATAGCTGAAATACCTATAGTTGTACTTTTTTCTATGATAAATTGATAATCTTACTATCCCAGCCTCTATAAGTTTACACGGTTATGTAAGTATTGTATAAGTAAAACTACTGTGTATGAATATGAATATTTAAGTTACAATAAATATGTTTTATGTTTTTTTATATGTAGAATTGACTTCACGAATGTATCGAAGTAATATTTGAATTATTAATAGGTAATAAATACCTCCCACTTGATCGCACTTGTAATTATTAGTGAAACTTTAGCTATGTAATTAACCACGTGCAAGTATCCCACGGGCTGTGTTCTATATATTGTACGGAATTAAACTACCAATCGATATTCCACACCTATTTCCGAATCGGGTGCCGGGCAACAAAAGATAATGTGAACAATAGTAAATTTGGATGTTTAGTGAATTTCACTGAAATGCCGTGGCTTGCGTGGGCGACGGTCGCGCGATGGTCGCGCGACGGCGATGCGACGCATACGAAATCAAACCTTATCGATATGGAAGTATGAGACGCGACGGCGTTAGCTATCTTGATCGTGGTCAAACGTCTACCTATACCTATTCATACTAAAAAGAAAGACTATTTCTACATATTTCACAATATTTTATAGACTAAACGAAATCCAAAACAAATCGGCTCCTTTGGAGATGAACTTCAAAATATACAAGGCAACTGCTTAGTATGTAGTCACCGCTTAATTATTATATATTATGTACTTACATAAAAAACACAAATAACTTTTGGTGTGAAATGTTGTTGCACTGTTAAAATATCTCATCTCATGTTTAGATGCTATAGCATGTACGTGCTCTAAATTCACAAACTACACCTTACCTCGGACCTCTAAATTATCTCCAAACCTTTGATCTAAATCGATAAATGCCATACTTATATAATATTACTAGCCTTTCCCCGCGGCTTCGCTCGCGTTAAATTCGAAAATTGCGGAACGCTCCATACAAACTTCCACCTCCCATTTTAGGGAAGTGGGGAGTTAAAAAGAGACAAAAAGTAGCCTATCTCACTCTCCATCCCTACAACTATCTCCTCGTCAATTCGTCGCTCCGTTTTGCCGTGAAAGACGGACAAACAAACAGACACACACACTTTCCCATTTATAATATTAGTATGGATTATTAGGTATGTAAGTTTGGATAAAAGTAAGTGTAAGTAAGCATAAGAGCCTCGTGTTAGATTCAGATATCAGTGCATTGTGTCCTGGCACAGAATGTAATTTGGACTCATGAGATAAGGCCGACTCAGATAAGAATTTCAACATGCGGTGCAACCCGTGGAACCTGTGTTGATTTCTAATGATAACGAAACAACTCTAATTATGCTGTCGCACATAATGGTACATTATCGTCTTAGTAAAATGTAACCTTCGTGTTGATTTCGATTAATATTTTTTACTTTTCATGTAGGTACATACATACATACTTTTATGTAGCTGTGAATTTATTTATTTAATCGTATGGCAATAAATATTCAAATACAGAGAATTCATAAATCTAACTCCAGAGAATTAATCCACTTTATAGCTTCGTCTTTAAGTTCTATCAGGTCTTCCGGGGGGCCTCCAGTGTATCGAGTAGATGGGCACTCTAGGAGAATGTGTTGTATACTTTGTTCCTCGGCACCACAGTGACAGGCAGGAGAGTCCACCCAGCCACAACGATATCTATATAAGGCGCAGCGACCGTGGCCAGTTCGTATTCTATTTAAATGTAGCTGTGAAACGGACTAGGTACAAGTTCATATATAGTATGAATTTTCTGAGATGCACTTTTCGCTTTTGCCCTAATCTGTTAAACAAAGGCTTTTGTTTCTATTATTCGCTGCGGTTAGCTCCCGTTTAAACGGCACGTGCTATAGTCTCAGTGTAGTTAAAAAGCAACTATCATGATAGCAATAAGGTTGAAATCCATAAAAAGCCCTTTCGGAGATAACACGTTTTGTCATCTTCAAAAAAGTTACCTGCACACTGCAAACTGTTTAATAAATTTGAACCTTATTGCTATCATGATAGTTGCTTTTTAACTAGACTGAGACTTTAGCACGTGTTGTGGAAACGGGAGCTAACTACCGCGAATAATAGAAACAAAGGCCTTTGTTTAACAGATTAGGGCAAAACCGAAAAGTTCATCTCAGAAAATTCATACTATAGTAAATTGGAGATACTATAGTAAACTAATGTGGGCAATGGACCAATGGATTACCAATTCGCTGGATTGGTATGTTACTTTTTAGGAGTTTGTCGGCAATTTGATAATTGTGAGTGCCTTAAAAGAGTAGGTATGTACAGTAAAGGACTTTTAATTGTTGATCCACTACTAGCTCATTTTATACTGGAAAGTCTTAGCTTAACTATGCTTAACTCTTGAATTTTCCAGTATAAAATGAGCTAGGACAACAATTAAATTAAAGGCCGTGATCGTACCTAAACGTATGAACTTTTCATATCACTATGACAAGTAGATTAGTAACACCACTACCGTAAGTTCCCTGGGATCTTTAGGTTAGAAAGTTATTATTAGGGCAATTCCACGTAACTGTAATGTAAGTGACCACTTCATTGCATGTTTTTTTATTTATGATGCAAATTGAAGTCTTAATTTATCTCTAGATAAGCCTACTTTTAATCCTTAGATATATTGATATTTACATTAGCACCAAAAATAAAAAAAACATGCAAATAATTGGTCACTTACATTACTCTGTTACATGGAATTACCCATTAGTTAATTACTATCGCTATTGTTTTCCACAAATGATGAATCAAATAGTTTGATAAGGTATGAGATAAGAATATTCTATGTACCGGTATTTGACTGACTGGGTAATGACTAATGACGCATTGCCGAGCGTAAACAAGTCTGTGATACTTTTTGTTTGTTTACTTACTGACTCTGTATGTATTCCGTAGTTTGTTAAAGTAAAATTTAACGTACATCATGAGATAATTTTACGATCTTTCTAAGTAAATATCTGACTAATCTACGTACGCTGCATGTTTCAAAAGCCTCCGTTCGCTGGCAGTGTAAAATGCATAAATTCTGTACGTAAAGAGATGAATCGTAGAATGTGTGGGTTTAGATTTTCTTACATTCCACGACTCCACAAAGACTATCTAAGGGCCGATTGTAGAAGATACGTTTCGCGTTAGAAAGAGACAAAAAGTAGCCTATGTCTCTCTACATCCCTTCAACTATCTCCACTTAAAAAATCACGTCAATTCGTCGCTCCGTTTTGCCGTGAAAGACGGACAAACAAATAGACACACTGCACTTTCCCATTTATAATATTAGTATGGATTAGTGTTAATTTGTTTAGCGCCACTTCATATTTTTATTACCTATACCTACTGATTCTACTGAACAAATAGCAAATCTATGAGCTCGCGCTTAACACTATGTATGAATTTGGCTTAAGGTTTGTCTTTGAAGTTTGTACCTATTAAAGCTGAAGTTTGTATTACCTATTCGTGAAAAGCTATTTTAGCTGCAGAACTTTTACCCCTGTCCTACAAGACAGACAGTACTTACAATCGAGTTTTTTTTTTAACCGAAGTCTGATTTACATATCGTCACTACTTTAAAAAAAACTTGTATCTTCTGTCTGTCAATGAAAAGAAAATTGTAGTAAGTATGTACCTATGGAATGCATATAGACTTACTGCGTTTTAACTTTGAGAAGCAGCGTGAGATACGAGATTTTTTAAAAGTAGTGACGATATGATGTAGAGCCAAACCAAGCCAAGTTGCGAGCGATTATTCTTAACGTTAAACCTCTATGAGATTACGACGTTTTGGGTCAATCCGCAGCAAGAATAATATGAGTCATGATTTTATGACATGTACAATTAATTCACTATGCAAGTTCAAGTGATAATCTATCTCTAAATAAGTGTTATTTTCTCGATATATATGTCGCAGTAAGATAGATAAAGCCGTTATATAGTTTTAACCCTAGGAATATAATTATACGTCGTAACATAGTTAAACGAAAGCGATTAATTGCTATCTTACTAGGAATATAACTATAATACTAAACTAGTTTAGTCATATAGTTATATGACTGGATTCAGTTTAGTGAAATGATTGTAGGCAGGAGTGCAGCGGTGCGGCGGAGGTATAGTTATAACCCTAGGGATATAAGGGAGCGATTCAGAACCGTCTTACTAGGAATATAATTATAATACGGTATTTAAAATTGCAAACGGGACTTAATCGCGTATTACTATGTATTAAGTCCCGTTTGCAATTTTAAATATGTGTAAAAATCGTGAAAGTTTAAATCAGTGTTTTATAATACGTATAGCGAGACGATTTGGAATAACAACACCGTCACTGACGTTAGAACAAAGTTTATTTTGTATCGATCCGAACATAGTACACAAGGTTTGGTTACTAAACAAACGAATCCAAGCTATATTAGTTAAAACCTTAGGGCATGCTCTCGGTATTTCCCGGTTCTGATTTCCCGGGAAATCCCGGTAATTTAATCACGGTAAGCAAATTTAAACCCAACATTCAAAATGACTAGGTTGTAATTAGGTACGAGTTCAATTTGTTATGACTTATGATAAACATTAAGATTAAACTGACAAACAACGTCAAACTCGTAACGGAAAAAGTATCGTCCAAGTAACCAGCCAGTATTAATACCCCTAAATACTGAAAAAGGTAAGCAACCTCTAGCAATGTGATATACACAATGTCGCATTACGAATACAATAGAATGGGCACGTAAAAAATAACTAATAATACAAATTAAACAAAAAATATTACCCCCATCAAGATATAGCTCAATCGATTCTACTCTCGATTCTGAACAAACTGATTTCAGGTTTTTAGTGTTAAGTGAAACACGGTGTATAACTATATTACTTAACTAGAGACGTATTATAATTATATCCCTAGACTAAGTTTAATCCAGTGATATAATTATATAACTAAACTAGTAACGTATTATAATTATATTCCTAGTAAGATGGTAAGGAATCGCTTTCGTTTAGCTATGTTACGGCATATAATTATATCCCTAGGGTTATAACTATACCTCCGCCGCACCGCCGCACTCCTGCCTTCAATCATTTCACTAAACTGGATCCAGTCATATAACTATATGACTAAACTAGTTTAGTATTATAGTTATATTCCTAGTAAGATAGCAATTAATCGCTTTCGTTTAACTATGTTACGACGTATAATTATATTCCTAGGGTTATAACTATATAACGGCTTTATCTATCTTACTGCGACATATGCATAGATCCTTTCATTTGCAGCTGTAGTTCAAATAAACTGCAAAAAACTTTTCACTAACCTTAAAATTTTAACTCTCCCATCTCTCTACATCTTCGAAATTTCAAACTTTGTCAGAAAGAACATACATTTATTTGAATTTTGTAAAAGTGCACGTCGTAATGATAAGCTCTCTCCCCCGGAACCAATTTTAGATATCTATAAAAACGGCCCATATTTCAGAGCGATACAGATTTATAATAAACTGCCAAATAATATTAGAAATATAAAAAACCTTAACTCATTCTCATCAAAATTAAAAACACTTTTAATATCAAAGGCATATTATTCCGTCCAAGAGTATATGGAGGACAAATGTTTATAACTAGATATACTTAAGATACTACTAATAACTATTATTTTCCTAACCTATGTGCTCTCTTGAGTATACCTAAATATTAGTAAGTATTCCTACTTACTGAATACAAAAATAGGCTAGGACAAAATAATTCGCTAATATGTAAACACTACTTTTAAGTATTTGTTTTGTTTTACGATAACTAGATATAAGACTGCTTTGCAATGCCCTCTCAGGGCGCCATGTCGCTCTATTTTAATGAAATGTAACAACTCTACGTGTACCATGGTTCGCAATAAAGATATTCTATTCTATTCTATTCTAAACACTCAATGAAGTCGTGACGTGAGTCACGTGGATTCACCCTTTTGACGTTTACACTATCAAAATCAGTGTTAATTTACCTTATATAGTTAATTCGCGTTAAGAAAATAGTGACTCATTGTTGTCACCCAAATAGGCCACACATCTTGACCACATATGGATCTGGACCAATTAGATCTTAGTAAATTATAGCACTATGATACTGTTTAAGTCGGAAGCCTTAAAATAGGAATGCAATGAAACGTCAAACGTGCGTAGCTGCCGAGCGTGTTTCCGCCCTTGTGGCCTAAACCGGATCTCTCATTATCCCGCCGTATGGTAATAGTGTTTGCCCAGTGGCCTCGTGCCCGGCTCCTATGAATCCTATGATAAACTTAATAGTAGACACAGTCACTATCAGACATCTCGAAGCGGCCTGGGTGCTCAAAAATATCTGAACACGCGGATTCTAATGTCTTGATAATAAAGGCGTGTTCATGTAGGTATTTGTGGGAAACTGAGCGCTCCAATATATTGATGGTGACTGTACTTACTACTTACGGACCTAAGTCCTGACCTGATTATATGGCTGACTCACTCTCAGATAGCTTTGTCCTGAACCTCTAACACGGAACTCGATAACGTATATGTCACGAAAAATGTCATTAATTGTATGAAGAAAGAGAACAGCGGTTACTAGACCCAAGAGATACATTTCCGCGACGTTTACGATATTGAGTTGTTGGCTGTTTTGACAGATCTTTTCAGTTTTCTCTTTGCAAGAAGAACTTCTAGCACACTTCGGACACTGGCGATCAAATATATGAAAGAGGCGCGTTCCTAGCACACAGTCTAAGCTCGTGTAGGTGAACGCGTACTATGCTTGTATGAGTAGAGTTTGCATTATCCGACGGATTTTTAATATTCGAATAATTCGGATAATACAATTTTTATTATTCGAATATTCGAATAATTCGGATAATTTCGGATAATTTATTAAAGGGAACAAAATTAATGTTACAGGTGCGTATAAGCGTGGAACTGATAACGGCTGAGATAGATGAGCGCCATAATGCGAAATTTACCTACATTTTTATTTATTTTTTGCGTAAATCAGCAAACTGTAGAAATTAAAACACGCCTAGCTCTCTATCTTTAGTTCTATGACTAGAATCTTGCAATCAGATAGTGAGCTGTTGATATAAGACAGTTAGTAGTAGTGATTAGTTAGGTGTTAGGTATAACGAGAAGTTTTTCTGACAACACCTTTACCTTGGAAATGGATGGTAGAGAGGATGGCTTCTGTAGAGTGGAACGTGAGACAACATCATTGGATATGATGATGGTTATAGGGTTGTCATATTATCCGATCCGATATCGGATATAGGAAGGATGTCAAAAGGCAAAAATCAAAGATGGCGCCTTGAATGATTTCGAGAATGTATAGGAGTCGGTCCTTCGCTCGATCGGATCGGATACTCATCTTATCTTAAATCTGCGGGGGCCCTTCCGGATACACTTCGACCCATCGGGATCTTTTGTGCAATTACCCCCTTCGATCTTAAGATCCTTCAGCTATTCAGGACCTTCTCGACCATCTCCACGTATCGGATGATGAGGCTCATGGGTAGTTGTCTTTTGCCTAGCTTTCCTAGCTTTTTGCTGCATCCAGATTCTACCCTCCGCATAAAGAGCTTTGAATGCTTCAGACCTACCAGGGCATCCCACTCTTTTTGGTGATTAGCCTTTGTATGGTCTTTCATAGCCGTTTTAATGGTTCCTTGTGACGTTGTCTTCAGACCTGGCCTTGGCAAGTTCATCAGCATTTTCATTGCCAATGAAGCCTTCGTGCCCCGGTATCCATACCAGTTGCACCTTGTTTTGCCTTCCAAGCTTGTTAAGAGCTTGGATGCCGTTTAATATCAGTCTAGAGTCAACTCTGGGCGATGTGAAGGCTTTCTGAAGGCTTTAAGAAGACTTTCGCTGAGTATATAGATATTCTTTTCTTGGGTTTGTCTAACTATATTCTTATGTACACAGGTAATTATTGCGTATGTCTCGGCTTGAAAGACAGTGGCATAATTGCCCATGCTGATACTACCACTGTAGTCACTAGTCATTTGCATAAATGCCTACGCCCGTACCAGATGCCATCTTGGACCGGATCGGATACTTAATATAAAAAGTTGAAAACTCTTTTCGTAGGCTCTAAACAAAAGCGTCCTAGTTAGGGTCTTAGAACAGGAATGAGGAAAGATATAGGTACTCGTTCAAAACAGAATAACCAAAAAAAGAGAAGACCAATTAGTCGAAGACACTTCCTATCCAGGTGTGGATCATTTTAGACCTTAGTTGCACAGTGGCTGGTACCAAAGTACCAATGGAAGGGGAGAGGTGATAAATAAGTAAGTAAGTAAATTCTTTATTGTACCACCAACATAAAATATACAAGACATAAAATTTAAAAGAATGAAGAAGGAGGAGGAACGAGGCGAACTTATTTAAATATTCAAATCCAAAACGCCTCAAATTGCTCGGCAGCGATTTTATGGGTTTTAGTTTCCAAGCTGATCAGTAGATCGACTAAGATTTCAAAGTATAAGTAGTAATTAGACCGATTTTTGTGTATTCATGTAACTAAGGTCTTAAAAGAAAAATGCCTTATATTTATTAGTGAAGTGGAGGGAATTCTGGCGTACTAAATTGCCATGGAACTGATAACAGCTAAATTCGGAGTGAGGCACTAAATTTCAATTTCAAAAAAACAAGGGACCAGGAAATCTAGGTATAAATCTCCCTTATTAAGTACGGTTTTACAGATAACTTCACGTTAGCTATTAGCAGTAATGAAAGTAGGTTGGGGTAACGTTTTCATATTAAAAAATAATACTTGAACGTTTTTCTCGTTTTTTCTAATCATCCAATTAATCGAATATTTGATAAGAACTGAGTGCGTGGGGTGAGGCATTCTGCTTACTTCTTGTCCACGAATGCTTTCTTTGTTTTGTAAATATTAGTTTGATTTTGAAGATAAATAGGTGTTAACTTGTTAGCAATAACATTGTCCGTATTAAGAATTGATCAAAATTGGTTTCAGTAACGTCTATCTATTAAATATATTACTTATAAATAAAAAATAATGTTTATAGAAATTATCCGTTTATCCGGATAATTTCACTTGGATTATTCGAATATTTTCGGATAAAAATATTGGCGGATATTCGAATAATTCGGATATTCGAATATCCGGATTGCAAACCCTATGTATGAGTGAAATATGACAGGCCGACTGTTCGCGTTTCTGACAGGCGGTAACTGTGAGGTAACCGAGAGGGGGTCGGCGGCACTTTCAGCGGGAAGCGGGAGTGGCCATACTGTACGATAGTACTCTTTATTATACTGTGCTTCTAGTGTCGTCCAAGGACAATCTACCAATCCAGAAAATAACCACCATCGCTCATTCAATATCATTCACTTTCCCTATTATTATTCATATTTGTTTTGGTTATATTTACACGTGTTTAGCATTGTTTACGAAATATCACGCGTTGGCGGTTTTAGGAAGTAAATTATGCAGTCAGATTAATTGTTAAATTGTCGGTGGTGTTTTGATTAAACTCTTCCTAGATAGTAGTAATCAGTAAAGCGAGTAAAATCGAAATAAAAGCATAAGTAATAGGAAAAGAACAAATTGTACTGTTAAATAATTTCACAGACCATTCTAATAATGACTACATACATTACATGCTATTATTTCTTTATATTTGAATAGAATCAAAATCAAAACTTTACTACTTACTTAAAATTTGTAGGTAGCGTCTGCACAACAACTACCATTATTTTCTGTCGTGTGCAATATAGATAGCAAAAACATTTTTTCGTATATAAGTTTCTTTATCAAAAATGAAATGTTATAACTGAAAGAGTACAACAATAAATGGAAATTAATTGTCAACAATATGAAAAAAATGTAGACTTGTAGATAAAATCCTTCCCGTACATCTATTTCATTACAAACGCTCGGATCAATACTCGAAATGTTACTATAGCTATATAGTACACCATTAGATGGTAGGGCCCTTCGGAGCTAGCATCGATTTTTGGCACCCTCCGAACCGCGGGGGCGCCCAAGATGGCGTCGGGCCTCCGGACCTGCCTCAAGCCCCGAACCATCCCAAGGTCACGTCACTACCCGAAATATAAAATCTTAAGCCCCATCTCTTTCTGTCACCTACTTGGTAACATATTCCCTCTCTTTCTCGCGGTGCAATGTGGGATTGCCTCCCATCAATAGAGCCCAGGGTTGACAGATTGATGATTGTTGTAAACATGACCATGGTCAATGTGCAATGGTTAAAATTGTTAAAAATACAACAGGTTATACCGGATACCTGTTACCTGGTGTAAAGTTACTTGGTGAATTGGTCATTGGACCCGGGAATTAGAACCTATGATAGGGCAATCTCGGATATAACAGTATAGTGATAGTGATTCCTAAAGGTACTCTTCGTTTATATCGATGATAAAATTCACTTATTTTTTGAAAAAATAAATAAATAATGTAAACAAATATTCTATTGTCTAATGAATAATGATTTCATTTTGAAAGGATTAATTTGGGCCGGATCTTCCTGCTATTATTGACTGTAGAGTATACTAAATAAGTAGTTCTGTAGTCTGTTTTAAATTCTTTCTAAGTTGACATAACATTATAATGAAGAATCTATCCATTACTATTAATCACTCTATCAAAAACCTGCTATCTACCAAACTCATTGAATGAAGGAACGAAATTGTGCTGGCTTCAACACAATAATCAAACACAACTATTCTCTGCCGGCAACCCTAATCATAGTAAACGCTCTTTATCTATATTATGGAAAATTTTGGAATGCGACATTTACTAGTACCGTCCCGCTCTATCGCGCGTGATTATGGTTCTTTCTCCCTCTAGGGTCGCTACCTACGAGGGGTAGTGGTAGGGAGCGCACAAAAGATTTGGGATAGATTTTTTTCGCAAACTGCACTTTATGGAGTGGCACAGTGCACCCATTACAGCCGACCGGCTGGCACGCACACACGCTCGTTTTATTTTTTTAATAGTCAATAATAAACAGTTTTGTTTGTGGCCAGTTATTTTGTGTAAGTCGGCGCGGTGATAAGTTGACAGTTCTACATGAACTAGTTATTTTTGTTGATCGTGTAAGTGTAAAGTGATACCGTGTTCTCATTTCTTCACGTTTCGTTTTTGTGAAAGGCTCGTTTTACTTGTGTTTATTATGTTTTAGATTTGGAAATATTCGGGCTCGTAGGTAAAACACAAATTTTGAGAGATTGGTGTTAACTTGTATTATTTATTTATTTATTACATATGTCTTTCATGTAGTTTTCCATACGTTTCATTTTTATAGTAAACTCAAACGGATGGTCATCCATATTTATTTAGGAAAGTTTAGTTTCACCTATATTCCATGAAAAGCTCTGCTTAGTTTACTGTAAATAAATCCGTCAAAAGTGGTATGTACTCAAGTGTTGTCCTGTATCTGTTACAGGTCTAATGCCGTGACGTATCGGGAGGCATGACGTCGTTCGCCAACATGACGCAGGCGCTGAGCGCGAGCCTGCCCGCCGCAGCGGGCGCCGCCGACGCCGCGCACGCCGAGCCCGAGGACCCGATCGCAATGACGCACATCATCTGCAACCTGCTCGAGAACATGAACAAGCCGCACCCCGCCACCTCCGCCTCCTCCATGCCCTACGACATCTGGGCGCTGCCCTCCTGCAGCAGCACGCTGCAGAACCCGATCGGCCAGAGCCGTGAGTACAACTCCACCTCCAACAATAACAACCAACATCACTCCAAGGAGGACAACTCGAGCGGCTCGCCCGGCACCTCCTCGAGCGTGTCAATCACCTGCTTCCGCTGCGAGGAGCGGACGCCGACCACGCGCTGCCTCGAGTGCAACGATCTATTCTGTCACAAGTGCTGCCACAGCGTCACCTCCGACTGCCAGCTCAGGGAGCACACTCTGCTCCCTATCCACCAGATCTCGCCCATCGGCGTCAGACCCAACTCTGTCAACAACGAGAAGGAGGTGTATTGCGAGCTGCACGGCGACCCCGTCAGATTCTACTGCGAGGCTTGCGTCGTCTTCATCTGCCAGGAGTGCACGCTGTGGGTGCACAAGGACCACTGCTATACGCCCGTCAAAGGGGCTCTCGACATGTGTCGGGTCGGTGTTTTAAGAGCTATAGAAGATACCAAAACGGGTACTAAAGCCATTAAGACTGCGATAGATCGTGCGGTAGCCATGTCGAAGGCGTACGAGAAGGAAACAGCTGAGGCTAATATGAAAATAAGAAAAGCGATGCGTTGCTACGCCCAAGCTATCGAGGATCGCGAGAAGTACTTGCTGGATAAAGTGGAAAAGCTGCGCCAGGCAAAAATGAACGAACTGACTGACCACATGAACACTCTGAGAGGTATTTTAGCAGGCCTCGCGCATACAAATGAGACTTTAGTGCGTAGCATGGACTCGGAGGCCTCGACTTATTCATGGCCAAAGAAAAAGGCAGAGCTCAAGTAGACTACTTCTCATGTATGTTTAAAAACATGTATATGACAGAGGAACGTATTATGTTTGTACCTCCCAACTATGATTTAGTAGATCAGCTGAAGAGACAGTGCGACGTGCAGTCCGCCCCGGCCAGCGCCATGCACACCCTCAGCTCCGTCCCTGCTCTGCAGTCTCGTCAGTCACTGTTGTCTCTACAGTCAATTCAGTCTGCTCAGACTTTTTCACCTCTAACACCATACAACATGTCGTCGACTAATAGCCTGAGATCGCTGCCCGACTACACAAGATCTACTAATTATTACGATCATAGCATTTCGTCCAGTATGGCATTGGATTCCAACTTGCCCCGCGGCATCGGGCAAGCTATTCCGGGCTACTGGATGTCAGTGTCAGTCAGACCTACAAGAAGTCCAGTTCCCGGGGTTCCTATGTTTTCATTTGGCAGAGAAGGGCAGGACGAGGGACAGGTATCCCGACCTTGGGGTTTGTGTGTTGACAGAGAGGGCAACATCATTGTCGCAGACCGAAGAAATAACCGCATTCAGATCTTTAACAGCCGCGGAGAATTCAGAACAATGTTTGGTTCCAAAGGAACCGGCCCGGGAGAGTTCGACCTGCCAGCAGGCATCACCACCGACACATACGGGCGTATTATCGTAATCGACAAAGACAATCACCGGGTTCAAATATTCACTTCCTCGGGAAATTTCATCCTCAAGTTCGGTTCCTTCGGCAAGGAATGTGGCCAGTTCCAATATCCCTGGGACGTAGCCGTTAATACACTGGGAAATATCGTCGTGACCGACACTCGCAACCACCGCATCCAACTATTCACCAGTGACGGGACTTATATCACAAAGTTTGTGTTCGAGGGGGCAAACCCCGCCAAGATGTTGAAGGGGCCCACGACTCCTAGAGGCGTGTGCTTCACGACATCGGGCAACATAATCGTGTCCGACTTCGAGAACCACCGGCTGCTGATGGTGGACCCGACGCTCTCCAAGGTCCTGCACTGCGTGGGGCGCGAGGGATCGGGCATCGGCGAACTGAACCGGCCGTCGGGCATCGTGACGGACGACGACGGGCGCATCATCGTGGCGGACTCGAAGAACCACCGCGTGCTGGTGTTCACGGCGGAGCTGCGCATCCAGTGGGCCGTGGACCTGAAGAGCCCGGGGCTGGACGACAAGGACCGGCCCAGCGACGTGGCGCTCACGCCCGACGGCTACCTCGTCGTGCTCTTCGAGACGCTGCCCGACACCGCCCGAGATATCTCCTCGCACGGCAAGCAATACATCAAGGTATATTAATACTAACTATATATACATAGCTATTATGTTTACACTAGCTGTGACCTAAGGTCGATCATATTCTATTTTGTTTTGTTTAAGTTGTGATTTCTTTGATAACGTGCCAATTTTATTATCCATTGAAAAGGTCCGATTCGAGCATAGCTTGTCCGGAAACTTAGCATTTGCTCATGAGAAGTAATTGCAATCAAATTCTCCTTAAAATATTTTGTTAGATGTTTGGTTACCATAATAGTCATTTGTTTTTTGATATCAGCATTAGACTAGTCTTTAAGGACCAAACGTACACGATGTAGTAGCAACTTATTATCGGTAGCCGTCAGTATCCATAGTCTACTCTAACCTAGATGTACACCAAATCCATAGTCGGAGCACTTGCATTATGTCGATTACGCTCTGTCCGATTAGTCTTACGATTTATAATATTAATAAGGAAAAACCTATAAATCGTAAGGGATGTAAAATCACAATGTGATGTAAAAGATGTTTTTATGTGAGATATTTTAGAAACTTAAAAAGTATTTTTCCAAAATGTTAGGTTTGCGTTTTTAAATTGGTTAAACTACTAAATACCGACGTTAGTGTTTCCTTACGCTAAGTTATTCGCATTTTAGTTCGGTAGGTATATATCAATATATATTTTTATTGATCGCTGTTATTAGAGCGCTGAGAGCTGTACTAATTGGCGTGAAAGCTGCTTATTTCTCAACTACTTCTAAATTATAATTTAGACGATTTGGAACGCAGGGAAGCGTAGTATTATTGTGCGAGAAAATCAATGCAATAAACTCTAAGACTGACTTTAGAAGACTGTCTTAAAGAGTCGGGGCCCCGGCGGAGCCCCGAGGCGCCCGCGGGCGCGGACTACCGCGGCGCTACAGTCGCATCCGACGCGCGTATTATTAATTTGAATAAGTATCGTGATATTTTTATTTCATGTTTAAAATGAGCAAATTTTTCGTTTAAAACTTAATGTAGTAAAATTTGAGACTGCGGCTAAATTTTTTGTAAATCTTTAGAACGCGTACGATGAACTGAACTCTGAACTGAATTACCGTAGCGTTCGACTCATATTGCGAGTCCGTCAGCTGTTACGACGTAACACTTTGTTAATTTATTTCGTTTGTTATTTTAGTTCGTGGAGGGTGTTGGATTGGTCTGCTAGTTTCTATACAAACATAAACGTATATAAACAGTGCGGTAGGGGGTATGAGTCCCTAAATAAAAGTATCAAGACATGCTGACTCAAAATTGACCGCCTTAGCTTCACTTTGCAATACTAGTCAAATATTATCTAGTAAAAAATAAATAAAGGCTGTCAAAGTTTTATGTGAGCAGCAATTGTCTAGGCTTCAATTGATGTCGTAAATATTTTATGACACTGAGAAATGATAGTAAAATCAGTCAGCGGTATTTATTATACCAGTATTACCAGTGTTTGTTTGTGATTATGACTAATAATTTTGATTACAGTGGCCATATGCTTTAACAGAAACAAGATTACATAAGTACCTATGGTTACATTAGTTACCCAGACATTACTCCCGTTCTGGTGGGAAAGGCACTTTTTACAGCCAAGAGCGTGTATTTTTTATTTTTTTTAAAGGGATACATATTATTACATATATGCTACTCGAGACACCTTACGCACTGACGCAATAAAATATTCATCAAAACAGCTTTATTGACATCCGGAGCGACATGTTACTCTCGCCTAAAAGCGTAACTTGTCTCCATTCAGTTTGTATAGAAGCTAGCGACCACAGAGCGACTGCATTCTTCGAATAAAATGGTTAAAGGCACTTGAATTTATTATAGGTAATTTATAGATATTCTTCTACAAATTAATTATTTTTTAATTAGTTAATTGGGTGGTCTTATACAATCAAAATTGTTGTATTAGGTTAAATATTGTAGCTAAATTTTGCCCTAAAGTTCTATGAATTGATGCATAATAAATTAATTATTAGAGATACCCACTTTGATATTCAATTTTAACGCTGTGTTCATTCGATAATTATGTGTTCACGTAATCTAATATAAGTTTACGTATGTAGTGGTGTCTGTGGAGGCACGCCTGTCGAGGGTTGGAGGGGATGTAGTTAAATCCAAATATACCTACTATACTAGGAGCGCCTCCGCGCGCGTAGCTTGTAAGTAGAGCGTAGACTTCGCTTCGCCGTCGTGGAAATACTTTACTATTAATCGCATATTATAAAGGTTTCTAGTATCAGTCTAATTGTCAAGTAGGGTGCCATATCGCGGCAGATGACACGTTACCTTATATATTATATCATAATAATGCTTAATAGGCAAACTAGTTATGTACTGTCCACGAATCCCCAAATACGAATTGGTTGTATTAAGACCTTTCTAGCTAGAAGATATATTTTAGATCTACTTACCTACTCATTAGAACAATGCCTGAATAATCGTAATTGACGTTCGCTTGAGCGAACTTTTCAAACATAGATGTAGAATTGCGCTAAAACTTTTAGGTAAAACTAGGTTGTAAAAGTTGAACTAACTCTATCCCTTTGTACTTAGGGTTAAATTAGTATAATTAATATTGAGACGTTTGTTGACTAACCCGGTGTACCGGCCGGTGATAGCCAATGTTATTGTAGCGCTAATTCAAGCAACAATTTTCTTGTGATGCGACATTTAGATTTTAATTATGGAACTGATTATAATAAGATGGCGACTAAAAGAGAGTCTGAAACTTAAATAATTGCTTAAGGGTCGAAAATTGTTGTTTGAAGAGAAGATTGCGGGAGCGGCCGCGTTGGGGCACTACCACCAAGTTGGAATTTAGAAATTCCTTTGTATACATCTCTATTGCTTTTGCTGTATTAAAATGACTGAGAATTAATATAATGGAATTCCTAAATTGTAATTACTAATTAGTGGGTGTCGCCGGTGTCTGTCTGTAGTGTAGTAGTGTGCGTGCAGTGTTTGCGTCTTGACGAATTGACAAATTCCGCTAATGATATAATTATTAATATTTTGTTTTCATATCAGTGATAGGTATTTTTTTTTGTTCAGTGCCATTATTAAAGTATTACGTTATTTTAAAAATAATGTGTGGCATGAAATGCATTTTTTAATTAATGTATTTTCGGAGAGTAATTCCTTTGTAGAATTCAAAATGATTTCGTAACCTAATATTTAACAACGAATCTCATATTTTCATGAAATCACAGTTGTTTGTAACGATCGATTGGATTTGCAAAGCAAACGCCGACAGCCATAATGGTGATGTACTGATTACGCGAGCATTCTAAGAATGAGCCGGTCTGTCATAATGACAAAACGTAATTTATAGTAGTCGGCCGGTCGGCAGCCTTCCTTGCCATCTTGTCCATGCCCGCTCGTGAAGCACTCGCATCAAACGTTTGTGTCACTATCGATTCACTGTTGCGCTAATCTAAAAATAGACTAAGATTAGAAACTAGTCACAAACAATGACAAATTGCTGGGCGCCAGTGAATCGTATGTCAGTTTTCATCTTCAACTGTCTACAAAAATATAGCGTTTATTAAAATATATAAAGAACAACTCCCAACATAGTAACGTTTAATTCGAGTGGTTCACGCGTGCGGGCGAGCAGGCGCCGACACCCGAGACTAGCTTAGCTGGGAGCTAACGAGGCATGACTTCATTTAAAGCACCTTTTTATTTGGCTTGGTTATGTTTTTTAAGATTTTTTTTGTTACTTTCCTGGGAAATGCGGTAACATCGAATATACACGTCGCAATTTGACTACTATATGAATAAATGAAACGGTTTTGGTTGTGCTTGGAAATTTCAGCAGATAACATTGCAATTTTCCCATAATTTTCGCGCAAAGGGAACCCCTTTAGAAAGGCCGACTCGTGTGGTTGGATGTTTCCGCAGCCAGGAGAGATTCTGTCGCGGAAGGCGACGCGTACCTCTTTGTGAGACCTGCTAGCAGCTAGCAGTAAAATTGTGGTTTTGTGATAAATACAATAAAATTGACAACTTAATAATTAAATAATTGAAACGTAATCATAATTTTTGTACAAGTTTTTAATGTTTAAAAACAACAGCAATGTATTCAGTACGTGTGTGACTGCGGGGAGACGCAACTGCATATTTGATACGTTTACGAGATTTTAGCTAATTGTATTAAGCCATTTTTGTGCTATTTTTGTAATGTTAACTAGGCGCTTGTGTTGTGTTAGTCTTAGTATAAATTATATTCATTCGTCTCCTGTTTATGTTTCGTGTGAGTCCTGTATCGAGGGCGCCTATCTATTCCATCGGGTGGCCGTGTTCCCTTATTTAAATATTGAAACTCATCGGGATGTCCAACGTTCTCGTGGAGCGAATAAAGATGATATTTCACAAGTCACGCGAGCGGGATTTGAAAACGATACCGCAGAACAACACCGCAGTGGAGCGCGGTATGGTTTCCAAGGCTCGGCTTAGCGTTGGCGGTCGCGAGTTCGTCTTTAGTCCAGCTCGCTCGTTACCACCACAATCACAAATAGGAGAGGAATGCAATGGTCGATAATATCATGTGTTACTGAGATAAGTAGTATTTTTGTACACGGCCGGCGGGGGCGGCGGAGGCCCCCGCGAGGCGCGAGTGTGTTCAAGTTAATATTATAACCGCATCTACCTCACTCGTAAAGCATTGAAGACTGATTGGAATTAATGTAACGGTGGTCAGATCACCGCTTAGAAGTCTGTTGTCTACTGATACTTTACGCCCAAAAATTGTACTGTGTGCTTTACAATTTAAGATATCAGTTTCGTTTCTAGGTACATAGTATTATTGTAATATTGTGCAACTCGTGCATGACGTGGTGGACAGCAGCCTTTTCTTTTTTTATATCTATATCTTACGTTAACTTCGGTAATACTGTTGAAAGAAGACTGAAATTTTATAAATGTTCCTATATTTTAATTTAGTGCTACCATATTTCGTTTACATTATTTTACCCTTTCGGTAATTATCATTACATTCTTATCTTATCAATTGTATGTGACGCTATATAATGTCATGAAATTTTTGAAAATTTTAATGGAATTTTGTATGGAAATTTAATAAAGTGATTGATAGAACAATGGCGTTATCATTATATAAGTACCTGAAGACTTGGTATGGAAATAACTCAGAGCGGAAGCTGTCTACTAGGTATTTCAAGTAATACATATAACCTTGTTAAACTCATGTTAGGCAAGTAAGTACCTACCTAAAATTGATCAGTTTTTTGCCGATTTTCATGATTTATATGATAAATGCCTACCTAATCTAGCCATAACTTTTATACTAATACGTATAGCTATCGCCGCAGAGGCATTCTAACGATACACAAACATCAACACTACCGCGACCAAGGAGAACCAAAACGTCCCAGCTACTGTCATAAAAGTCATGTTGATGTTGACACAGTCAACACAGCTGTCGCGTAAACGATGGGCATCAACTTTAGCTCTTTCTTTTCCGGTTTGGGGAGGTTTTTCGAGTATCCCGTGAAAAGGAAACCAATATGTTTCTACAGGCAGGAAGATTTCACTGCCACAGGTAAGTCATTTTTATTTCCCCTCACTAGCTCGGAAACACGTGTTTTGTCCTTTAATACCAGCGGGTAAAAACGCATTTTATCCACTAGAGGGTAAAGTAATTTGACCTTGAATAAAGTCAAATTAACTGCTTTAAAATTGATAAAAGTAGGTGAATCCAGTAATTAAGATGATTTACCACCTGTGGAACTACTGGAAGCAGTGATAAACGCATTTTTTTGCGTTGTAGTTTCCTCGCTATAGTGAGGGGAAAAGTTTTGTGTTACACTCAGGTTCAAATGTATTTTACTTCTCGTGTGTTAAAACTCGCAAGTTCAGGATTCTATTCTCGAACCACTCGCTTCGCTCGTGGTTCAACTATAGAATCCTTTCACTTGCTCGTTTTTCAATTCCACACTCGGCGTTAAAATACAACTTTGCCCCCTTGTATAACAAATAACTGTTTTATATAGGCCTTGTAGGCAGGAAGATTTCACTGCTACACCTTACCAAACTTGTGAGCTTGGTGGCAAGTATCAGGCAAGTCTTACTTTACAGGTATTAGGATTTTTCTAGAACTTAAAGAGCCTAAGATTCCGGGTAGCAATTAGTCCTTGCAAAATAGTAACGCGAATACGGTAAAATGTTCGGACATTGCACTTATTGTAGTAGCTTATTATATCTGTGGAGTCATGGAAAGAGCAGTCGTTAAAAGTAGATATGTGTCCTTTCCTTACATTCCATGATTCTCCGTTTTCCGTACAGATTAAACCTGCGTATGGTTAGAATATAAGACACTAAATATCAGAGTATTTATACAAGCATATTCATGGCAAAGACCTAAGTATATAAATATAAGATGCTTTATCTTATGAATCATGGTTTTATCGATTTCTCCAATCTCAAATTCCCTTGAAGTCCATTCACTCGCATCACCCTCGGTCCGATTCGCTCACCCTTGCTCAAATTAACAAAGTTGACGCTAACCGCATCCCAAGAAACTCGACAAACAAAACTGCCCCCGGGTTACGCTTTCGCTACAAATTTCCAAACCAAATTACCTTCCTACTTACTAGAAATGAGCTAAAAACAAAGAAGTTTTACTTTCCTGGGTAAATTGCCTGCAGCGCACCAAGGGATAAGAAAACCGCCTTTTGTTTTAAGTAGATAGTAGGTAGGTAGACTAGGTAGGTAACTCAAACTAGTAGCGTCTTTCTTAGCAGTCTTACAACATCATGATAACAGTTACAATATTGTTTGAAAGAGCGAAGCTTGTACTTCCGTAGATGTCGTAAAACTAGCTTAATCCAAAGGTTTGTGTAATATAATACGTAGGTATATTTTAAAACAAAAACTTCGCTGTATATTTTTTAAGACTGATCAAGTTGACGCTGCCATTAAAAGCTGTGATTATCGATCTGTAACATTTCTAACAGTGACAGATTTCTGTCTATGTCCAGAGAAGGGCCAGACCCAGGCACCTGAAATGGTTAGGTACTTACGTTTGAGAAGGGCATACGTTCCCTTAAAAGTGAAAATGTCCTAAAAAGTCCCTAGCGAGTCTCTAAATGTGGCCCCGTCGGGTCAGCAGATATGACAATAGTTGATGCTAGATGAGATCTACTTACCGTTTTACAAAACAGGGGAACCAGTGCGGCGTCTCTCAGACCAGCCAAAGACCGCCATGACGGACTATGACAAGCTCGTGGACTTGTTCTACAAGAGGCTGGCAGAGCAGCGCCAGTATAACCAAGTATGGCATTTCTTCATCTAAACATCTGACAGTTTTGTAGGTAACAGTAACAGGGTGATTAATAGTGATCAGTTAAGATATTTAAGTGTTGATGTTAGTGCGATTGCACTAACCATTGATTAATCACTTCAGCATCAGTAATAAAACGTATCAGTCTAGGTACGCCACAAATATATATAAGGTCGGGGCAAATCTCGACTGGGGGGCAATTGTAACTAATCCATTTTTTCCATTATTACACTATGATGTTGAGTTCTACATGTATCCACTGAACACGCCTACCATGTGTAACCGGTGGACACTCTATTTAATAATGCAAACATTGTAAAACATGGAAAAAATGGACCAGTTACATTTGGCCCCCAGTCGAGTTTTGTCCCGCTGTACCTTAAGTACCTACGTTCGTTCTTTAATGGTGTAAGGTGCAACATAAAGAGCTATGTCTCTATGTTAAACGAATAAACCATGGCAGTTAGTTTTAGAACATCATCACAATTTGGTATAAGTAGTTGTAGTTTAAAAAGACACTTGGCTCCCCCGAATCCATATAGAGGCTAGTATAGAGTTAAGCTCTAAATTCCCGCACAACACATCAAAAAAAAAAGAATACTTTTTGCGTAGTTTCAATTTCATCCGCTAGTGTTGCTGATACTGACTGGTAGATATGGTAGATAATTATGGTAAAATTATGTATTATGTATTCTAACCTTCTCTAGTTTACAAAACCGGCAGTGGGTAAGTATAAGGTATAAGTAAACATGACCGGATAGATATTTACCTAATTAAGACAGAGTGTTCCGACAAATTACCCTTGGGGCATCGCTCGTTGCTTTGTTGTGGGACACGCAAGATAGGTACTGTAAGAGGTTTCGCATTCGGAATGAAACCTTTTACAGCAGTCATGGTCGCTGACTGGCAGTCCCTGATTTAAAATTGGAACAGTATAAGAACGTCAAGGAAAACAGACACTTCAATGGGGCATTCATATAGAAGCAGCGATTGAGAGTGAACGGTTGTACTTAGCTCCTAAAATATAAAAAAATATTGATTCAAAGCGTTGTTTAAATGTTTGGATGCTCTCCACTGATAGGCCGACTCTCTTACATAGTGGAGGCGCTAACGTCTGAAAGTTTCCCCTAGTTTCGGTTTCAGAGTTTTCAGACAACGAACCCCGACCTCACAGCGCGAGGAAGCGCATGCCAAGCGATAAGCCAAACGCGCTTTAAGAAGAAGGAAAACAAAGTGACCATCGTCGCCGATACGAAGAGCTATTCCGGGTGATATATTTCTTATTATCGAATATTCAGTGTCACCCATTCAGTAGTTAGAACATAGCTGTGCAAAATAGACATTAACATGGAATTGGAAAAATTCAACGGAACAACGGACGTTGAAGATTTCATCATCCAGTACAAAATTGTTTCTCAAGTAAAAAAATATAAGGAGGAACAAAATAAATATGCAATTGCGGCATATTTAAGCGGACCAGCTTTGCAATTTTACAAAGCAAATTTCAACAACTTTGCATCCCTTGATGACATATATGACAAGCTCAAAAAGGAATTTCCATCACGCGTCAATTATGCACAGGCATTTTATTATAGAACACAAGCACCTCATGAGTCGCCGTTAGACTATTACTATGCTCTGGATGCTTTAGCCACCAAAGCGACGGGCATAAACAATGAGACATTTATAAAACACTTCCAGAGAAATACCAGTGAGAAATACAAAATGTATTTTGCGACAATACAGGCACAAACAAAAGAGGATTTGCGGAAAGCAGTTTGGCAATACGTAGACATTTTTGAAGCCGACAAATCCCCTCAGTTAAATATACCACTCACTGAAAGTGTTTCAATTTCATTGCCAACCACAATACCTGATAAGGAAACACTATGTAGCTCCTATACAATAACAGGGGCGTCAACGCCAATTGCGTCAACGTCAGCTCCATCATACCTATATACTTAATCATACACATATGCAGTAAATCTTCCTAGATATGTAGGTTACATTAGATAGGCAATGTAAATTTAGTTTCAATCTTTTAATTATACATTATATTGTAGAACTTACGGAATAATTGTGATTAGTGAACTAAAATGTACATTATTTCAAAGGAAAAACGACTTGTGACAAAAAATGTCATTTGCCTATCCCTAATGTTAAAAAGGATAATTATTTGTAAATAACCACATAGAACTAATTATTTTGGCGCAATATATAACATGTAGAATACTATACATATTATTTATGCAATGTTTATATTAGAATAAAAACTATTTCATAGGCTTATTTATTCCATAATGTATTCCTATAGCTACCAATAAGGTTAAGTTATATGAAAATATGTAAACTGTGGAATAAAACACACCCCAAACTGTAAATATTTAATAAATAGATATAATTGTTTGAAGTTATAGAGTAATACGTCACAACACCCTTATAATTTCCTGACTACAAAGAACAACGTTCATACACATTTCTTTTACATGTATCAAGACAAGGCCGACTAGATGACCAGTTGATCCAGCTGTTCACGGTGTGGCGAGATGGCTGGCGGTCATATGCAACCCCCACTTCGTCGTCATCACCAACGTGCAGCGCACTGCAGCTGCAGCAATCTTCATGAGCCGTTCGGGCTCCACTTCACTTCGCAACCGGCGCGGCGGGAAGATTGGCGGCCATGAGAAGCCCCCACTTCAACGCCACCGCCAACAAGAATCGGCATCTTCAAAATTTATTATGTTTTTTCATGTGAAATAAACGTTTTGCCTTGTTTTTTTACTTGAAGTTAGGTGAATTTGCTAACAGCTGTCATGTCAATGTCATCTAGTCATGGCCACAGACAATTAGCTGTCAGAAAGTTCAAAATAAAAGGGTTTAGTCGATGGGCAGGGGTTAGGTTTTTGCCATTGGTTTTCCTAACCATAGTCCATATCTGACTAATTTGCGAGGACCTTGGCTATAGTCCAACTATCCAAATTATGGCGGTCTCAACCGTGGACTAGGCAACCACGCAAAGAGCGTTAGATGTTGGCTACCTTGAATGAGGCTGTCACTATTGGGTGTTAGGAGATTTTTTTTTTTTGTATGTAGGGGGGCCTGGCTTAGGTAGGGCCAACCGGTAGTTAGGGTAGAATAGGATAGGATAGGGTGTAGTATTGTGAACAATGGCTGCTTCTAACATAAGGGGGAGGGATATGTAAGAGGTTTCGCATTCGGAATGAAACCTTTTACAGCAGTCATGGTCGCTGACTGGCAGTCCCTGATTTAAAATTGGAACAGTATAAGAACGTCAAGGAAAACAGACACTTCAATGGGGCATTCATATAGAAGCAGCGATTGAGAGTGAACGGTTGTACTTAGCTCCTAAAATATAAAAAAATATTGATTCAAAGCGTTGTTTAAATGTTTGGATGCTCTCCACTGATAGGCCGACTCTCTTACAGTACTACCTATATTAAGTATACTTGTATGTTTGTTTCAATCAATCAATCAATCAAAATATTCTTTATTCAAATAGGCTTACAATAAGCACTTTTAAATTGTCAACAGTGTACAATATTCATCTTATTCTAAATATCAGAGCAATTTATTGGTGCTGGTGGTTTAGTAACTTGTAATAATTTATGGAGTGAAAATATAGATCAAGAGTTCAAGACTAAACAACTTTTACTTAAGTATACGAAAAACACCGTAATTGCGAAAAAAAGTCACATAGAATGTGTCAAGATGAGACAGGCAAAATTAATGAAACAGTCAATTGTTTTCGCGGTTTTGGAGTTGGTCCCATAGTAAACTAGTATATTGACCCGTAAATTGGAGGTAGGTATTGCAGGTAACTAATACGATTTAGTGATTTGCTTGTTTTGCACACAAAGAAAATTTAATACTAAACTCCAAATGGCCAGGAGATGAAGGAGCTGGACCGCCGCTGGAGCACGCAGAAGGTGGTGCAGCGGTTCCCCGGCTGGAGCGACGTGACCATCGCCAACCTGCACAGCCTGTTCCTGCTGTTCGACAACCAGGCCAACGGCATGCTCGGCTGCGACGACTTGTTAGTGGAGACCTTTCTCTAGCGCTAGGAGATGAAAGAGATGGAGCACACAGGTGGTGCAGTGGTTAGCCGGCTGGTGCGACGTGACCATCGCCAACCTGCATAGCCTGTTCCTGCTGTTCGTTAACCAGGCCAACGGCAAGCTCGGCTGCGACGACTTGTTAGTGGAGACCTTTCTCTAGCGCTAGGAGATGAAAGAGATGGAGCACACAGGTGGTGCAGTGGTTAGCCGGCTGGTGCGACGTGACCATCGCCAACCTGCATAGCCTGTTCCTGCTGTTCGTCAACCAGGCCAACGGCAAGCTCGGCTGCGACAACTTGTTAGTGGAGACCTTTCTCTAGTGGCTAGGAGATGAAAGAGATGGAGCACACAGGTGGTCCAGCGGTTCCCCGGGTGGAGCTATGTGACCATCGCCAACCTGCACAGCCCAACGGCATGCTCGGATGCGACTTGTTAGTATAGACTAGACAAATTTCAGACTGACTTTTTCTGCGTAGACGATCGGAGAGTAGCTTAGCGAGAAATAATTTGCAAGAGAGTTCTCTTTTATCGCCCTCACTGACTGTTCTTTTAATTCTCACGGGATCATAATTCACCTGGGAATCTACGTTTGTTTTCATGCGCTATGAACTGAAGATCGCCTTCTCATTAGCCGATTCGTGTTCATTGAGTTTTGAAATTAATTTTACCATTGCGCCCCTGTCCAGTAGTAGGTATCCACTAGAATCAGTGGTAGATCAAACTCCCTACAATCTGTTGATCCACTGGTAGAGCACATTAAGACATGCATATTATCACACAATCCATCCAGCCCCACAATGGTGAACTCTAATGAACGAACCCTAGTGGTTCCTATTGGATAGTAGAATATTTTGTGTATTTTCCAGTGGAGCCGTGCTTGAAAGTCTTGGAGATGAGAGTTCTATGGAGCTGCGAAAAGAAAAATTCACTGCCGCTGATACTGACAACGATGGATGGATAACTTATGACGAATTCCTCTCGGTTAGTTAGATTACTAATGTTTTACATTTGGATAGTGTATAGATTTTTATGGCTAGCACCTTGTCAACAATCTTTTCCGGCGCGAGATATTGATGTTTGTTGGTGCAAAACTTTGACTGACGATTCTATTCCTTCTGTCTGTCCCATGTCCCAAGTCCCATGGTAGGTAGTAGCGTACTTTCGCTAATCAGAAGAGGACATTGTTCGTCAGTTTTAATTGTAGTTTTATTTCAGTTGGTGTATAATTTCAACGACCAGAAGGAAGGAAGCCTGACAGGCCTCGCGCTGCTCTGCAATGAGATCGCGGAGAACATTCAATTCGTCAGTAATCTTACGGTCGGCGAACAACTAGAATACGGACTATTTTGAAATAAAACTGTTTATTTAGATGTACATGTATTTTAATACTTAATGTAAAACAGTAGAATTACAGAGAAATAAACGTAAGGTACCTCTATCTAAAGCTACTGAAACTCAATACGTAAAAAATCTTCTAGAAGACCATTAACGATCAATACAGGCAGTTATTTGAGCAAATCCTGGCTAAGAAGCCGTCAACTCTTTGTGACGGTATACATACTTCCATCAATCCCTCAGAATACGGGTAACTCATCATCGCTGAGCGAGTCCTGGTCACTCAGTTCGGCGAGATTAGGATCACACGCTAGGCAGCGCCCGCGGACCTCGAGCCAGCACTCCGCACAGTACAGGAACGGACACTTCGGCATGTCACAGGACTTCCACCCGCTTTCTAAAATAGGCACAGAAAAATATATATTTGGTCTCTCTCTACTAGTGTCACTTTAGATATAGCGAGCATGCCATAAGTAGATACGAATTAGATCTACATCGTTAGACCCGGTGTTTTTGCGACGTTGTATGTACCTATAAGGATTGCAAGGGGGACCTACAAAGGAAGAGGCTAGCAAGTCCAGAAACGGCACCACTCTTGCTTGAAAATATCAGGTTTCTACATAGTTGATTGATACATTGATCAGAAATCAAACTGTAATCCAATAACTATACAAACATGTTTGCCTTATGTTACGTTGCGAACAGAGCATTTGATATAAGCCAATGATAAGATTTTGTCTATGTGAGCTAGCTTACTGGCATTCCTGGGTTCTATCTCCCCGCAGATCAGGCAGGCCATCCTGGCCGCTGGTAACATCCGCAGCCAGCCCAAAATATTCGGGAAGCGGAGCAAGATACTCTCGCCGGAGAGGTAGTGGGCACGGACTGACTGCACAGCAAAAAAGAAAACTTATGACAAGACTTTTTAACTCTTTGAACGCCAAAGACGACTAAAAGAGTTTTTGCCACGGGAGGAAAAGTATTCAAAAGATTAAAGTCGAATGGAAATTGATAGTATACCGTCAGAAGCTACACAGCTTAGAATGAAGGTGGGATGTGACTTGCCTGGACAGCCTTTCTTCGAAGAGTGGCGTCCAATTTAACACGCTTCTTCAGAATGTCATTGTATAGATGCAAGACACGCTGTTTTTCTCGCCGTGGGTAGAAGTAGCTGCAGATCAACCTAGCATCGAGAAAATTCCAATCATGTAGGGTATTTAGATTTTTCTTAAGAGCTATCAAAAGTTAGCTAGCCACTTAATTACCTTCTCAATCGCGATGTGTAAGGATTAATGCAGAGCAGCAGCAGCACCCAGACATATCCTCCATAAATCCTCAAGTAGAAGATGGCTGGCATTATGCGGGGGTGAGGCAAGCACGTGTTGGTAGCTGAGCCCTGCACGTGATTCTCACGGAGATGGGAGATCATTGCGCGGATTGTGTTGGCTACGATTCCTGTACCTTCTACCTGGATTAAATAATACGGGGATATGGTAAAGGAAGAAAGGAACCCTGCTTTACGTATGATGAGACAATATACATTTGGATAAGATTAAAAATAGATTTCAAACATTCAACAGTGGAGGATTCTTTACCCTCTTTAGGATCCTACCGGCTGCGCCATGTAATCTATGTATTGAGACGGAGGAGTAAATAACACACGTAAGTTGGTTCTAAGACTGAATCTTTACTTATATACCTACACATATGAAAGTATATAATATGACTACTGCCTGTATTTCTTTGTTGCGAAAAGTGCGGCTAGTAGTTACTATAGGAGCCGGGACCTAGGGCTACCAAGCCTGTCGACTGCAAACCCGCCACAGGTGGATGTGCGAGCTTAGGTACAGAAAAGTATTTAAGATTTTCCTTAATTCCTACCTCAATCTCCAAATCCCTGGTGCCAGACTCGCTTTCCACTCTAGCGTGCTGGCTCACCACATCCAACGCTTCGTAGAACAGCCGGTCCAACATCACAAATGTTGTAGCCGTCACCACCTGATTCAAAAATAACAAAAAAACAAGCCATTCCCTCGTTTGCTGAAATTGTATGTCTTAAAAGCCAAGGCGCTTCCGTTGACTTCTGCGTTCTAAAATTGTGGGCATTTGTTTCTTCAGTATTTATCATTAAAGATTCGGTAACATATTTGGAACTTGCTTGACCCACCTCTAGCAATACTTTGAGCATCTGCGCCAGCAAACGATGGCGGTCTGCTGTAGAATAGGCCAAGGAGTATATATCTATGTAGCGGCTGCGCTCCATCTGTGGTATATAACGATGTATGTTACTGTAATACTCAGATTTGCTTGAAACTTAATCAAATTCTACACAGCATACAAGTAGCCGCAGGAAACTCTAGCGCTGACAGTTATTGCGCAAAAATCAAAAACAGGTCTCTCATCTCAGGGAGCTACAGGGGTGAAGGGTATGCGACTATAGTATGCGTCCCCGTGCGCAGCTATCCCCTCCACTTTTTCACTTAGCGCTAAACTTACGTGCCACTACTTGTACAAGACTGTATTAGGTAGGCACAGTCAACCAATTGGAACCCTAGGCCACTCTACAACCATGTCAAAATGACAAGCAGTAAGAGATTTCTTACAAACTGATTTATAACGTCACTATGACATGGTTCCAATTGGTTCCTAGGGTTCCAATTGGTTGACTGTAGTGATTTCCTTTTTCAAAGGCAAGAGCGTGTACTGATTCTTCATGAGTCTTCGCCTTTCGATCTTTTTAAACAAATCAGTGATGTACACGTTATCAAAGTCGATGTTCGTGAGGAACAGATCGTGGTAAGCCTGTCCTGCTGCAGCTATGCGCAGGAAGAGTATGGCTTGGCACACGTTTACTACGGTGAGAGCGTGCTGGATCACTGAGAACTTTTCTTCGAAGGCTTGTTTTACTCTGTCTCCGGTTTCTTTTGCAGCCTGAAAGGTAAATTTTAAATCTGAGGCATCGTTGAAAAGCCTTTATAGAATTGAAGGCATGTTTACAAAAACAACATAACTAACATTTTTTGCGGATTTGAGTTTTTGGTATCATAGCATTCGTCTAAGCAGGATCTATATGTAGAGCAAAAGATAGTGTCCAAAAATGACCCCAATTGTCCACACTCAGTCCCCAAAAATATACCCATTTTGCAAAAACTACATATCTACATTGTTTTTTACAAAAAGAACATAACTGTATATCGTTCACGTAAAAAACTTAATTTTCAATAAAATATATACAAACTCTTTTTTAGTTTACGTAACGTTTTAGGTTATGTAACTGGCAAATAAGTGTACGATTGTAAAAAAAACGGCCAAGAGCGTGTCGGGCCACGCTCAGTGTAGGGTTCCGTAGTTTTCCGTATTTTTCTCAAAAACTACTGAACCTATCAAGTTCAAAACAATTTTCCTAGAAAGTCTTTATAAAGTTCTACTTTAGTGATTTTTTTCATATTTTTTAAATATATGGTTCAAAAGTTAGAGGGGGGGACGCACTTTTTTTTCCTTTAGGAGCGATTATTTCCGAAAGTATTAATATTATCAAAAAACAATCTTAGTAAACCCTTTATCATTTTTAAATACCTATCCAACAATATATCACACGTTGGGGTTGAAATGAAAAAAAAAATCAGCCCCCACTTTACATGTAGGGGAGGGTACCCTAATAAAACATTTTTTTCCATTTTTTATTTTTGCACTTTGTTGGCATGATTGATATACATATTGGTACCAAATTTCAGCTTTCTAGTGCTAACGGTTACTGAGATTATCCGCGGACGGACGGACGGACGGACGGACGGACAGACAGACAGACATGGCGAAACTATAAGGGTTCCTAGTTGACTACGGAACCCTAAAAATGGAAACAAAACTATCGCGTTTGATGTACGTAACCTATCCAGAAGTTTCTTTCACATCTTAAAAATGAGTGGAAATAACATTTCATCCCCAGAATCGTTGAAAAGTCTTACCCTAAAGAATATTGCTAAAATTTTAAATGATGTCGTGCTTATGAGTCTTCACTTCCCCTTAATCCTCACAAAGTAGGCGACTTGAGAAAATTGATGCAGGTTTTGGTCAAACCATCGAGCCATCAATTCTACCAATCAATTTTGTATAATACGTGTCAAGAATCGTCGTCTCTGGAGGTAGATAACTATGACAACAGCAGCGGATGTGAAGATTAAAGTAGATCCACTAGTTTAGTAAGATAAATGATAGAATACAAAACATAATTTCTATAGAAACTTGTTTTATTTTCTAACAAAAAGAACATAACTAACAAAATTTTACAAAAACAGCATAACTGACGAACTTATTTTTAATATTTTTTCCAAAAATAATTGTCTTTGAGATGTGTGATCGTGTGTTTCGGAACTAATGGCCACTTACTTAAATAACGTATACAACGTTTATGTCCAATAGCTAATATATAAGAAGACATTTAGTTTTTTTCGTTTCCTGTAAATTCATGTCTAGTGTAGTTATGTTGTTTTTGTAAACATGCCTTCAATTGTTATAAACCCGAGATCCGCATTGTAAGTTTCGATTGCTATACGATTACCTACGTCGAAAGTGTAGTGTAGTCGAAAGTGTAGGTACTTTAGTGTAGTTTATCAAGTAGGTTCCTAACCTGGACACCGGCATAACCGTCGTATTCATTTGGTTCTTGGTATGTTATGGCAATTTCGTCGGGGCCTTTCATTAATTCGGCCTTTGCTTCTTTAAGGGCTGCGTAACCCACACCCAACCCTGAAGATATCTGCAAAAACATTATTATCGTCTTAGGTTGTACAATTTCCACTCCGCCGCAGAATATATAATAGTACAAGTACAGAAGGCTCACGGCTTTGATGTTCACAAAATGCCGCCATTCTAAATTCTTACCTACATTAACAAACGGACCGCACGCGAGCAGCCGACATTTAATTTTATTGCGCCACGCGAAAGTCGTCACCACTGAATGGGCCGCGAACTCGCGGCCCCCGGCATGTACTTGTAGCATGGCGATAGAATCGCGGAGTGGGCCGCCCCTGACTCCGCGTACACTTCGATGGAAGTGATGTAATTAACGTCCACCGATAGCTTGTTAAAAGTGGTAAGTGAAGAACATAGCAGTCGAATTTCAACAATTTCTCTCCATCCGTCAAAATCTGAGATTGCTACAAGCCCAATTATTGTCATTTATTAAATAGAAGAGCCACATTCCGCTGCTTCCGTTACGCCTACGGTGAGTCGTCCGTATAATAATATGAAGACTAGTTATTCAACGATGTCATTTTGCTAAATATAGAAATGAGAAGTCTATGAAAAGCGACCAGTCTTAATAGAGTTGGCAAAAAAAATCACCTGTTTCCTATCCCCAGATTTGAGAACTCGGGACGCGCCATATGCAACACGTTACATGCGGAATGTGGCCGCAAAAAGTACTTTACGACTTTTGAGTGTTTGTAAATTTTGATATTGCATTTGTAACTTTGTCAGATGCTCGTAGAATACTTTATAGAACATCGTTTTGATTGAACTGCGCTTTAGCTTCAGAAGCCCTTAGGAGTAGTAGATAGGTATCATTAAAAATGTAAAAAAAATGCCGTGTCTTCAGATTTAATAAAATGTTATGAATATAATAAGGTAAATAAAGTTCCGGTGAAACATTAGAAATGAATATTCACCATGGTTCGTAAAATTTCGGAAAAAAGCAAATAATTTTATCTAACCTGCATTCTACTGTCACAAACGCCAGTCCCCAGCGCGCCGGGAACGTCACGTGCCTCCCGCGTCATCAGCGGCGCGCAGAACACGGCCGCGACGTGCCACGGCAGCTCGTCCGAGCACGCCTGCCACGTCTGAAACAACCAGCCGGCGTATCATGCTTCCAATTTTATCACTTGTCCACGTGGATAAGACAACTGTCACTCTCACACTGACATACTTGCCAAAGCGTGACGGATGCTTTATCCACGTGGATAAATGATAAAATTGGAATCATAATACGCCGGCAGCTTGTAAACCCCGTTATTTATGTAAAAATAGTATGTAATTGTATGTACGTTAATATATTATATGTCTAAGCTATTGATTGATATTTCAAAATTGGTCTCTTAATGCACCGCCTACAATCTTCTCTGCTTTGCCCAAAGGTTGACTGGTAGAGAATGCCTCATGGCATTAAGTTCGCCTTTTGTACATTAAGTTGTTCTTTTGTGCAATAAAGTTTAAATAAATAAATAAATATATTGTAGGTATAATATGTACCCCCTAGAATAAGTTCCCGGGAACACTTGCTTGTGTTCCTAGGTCGTGCATGTTTAATTTCGCAGCATCGGCGGGCGGCCCGCGCCAAGCGTGCGTCGAACACAAGTTTTTAAATAAATAAATAAAATAAATAATAAAAATAGTTTATTTGCCAAGTGTTACAAAAGATTTTACCTTTGACCACCACACTAGGCTAGGCCTGTCTCGTGGAGTCAGTCAGTTTGGGTCGCTACTTAAGCTCGCCCTTTTCAGGATGCCTGGGCCTCTTGGCCTGACCACAAGATTGTGGGCCTGGGCGGAAATAGTTACGGCCTTACTAAAGACTAGGGTCAACATATGGTCTTCTAAACTGACTAATTAGAGATGACTGATTCTACATAAACCTGAGAGTCGCGAGATAGAGCATAACTCGATACGTGTGATCAAGACATAAATAGGTACAGTGGCAAGGGCACTCTGGCCGGATATATACTTATGTCTGTAAATATGTAAATTTCTTGCCTGGAACATCTGCCAGTCGTTGCGCACCACAGCGGCCGACAACACATTGTTGCAGCGGTATTCCGTTTTCTTCATATATTCCTTCTGGTACACCTCGGTTGGTTGGTCTGTTAGTAAAATTCTGCAAGCCGATTTAAATTTTGTAAATGACACAATTATGATGTCTAAAGTTTGTTGATAATAGTGGGAAAAGATTTACCCTGGGCGCACACGGAGGCGACAGTTGCACGGCGACATTTTTTGTCTCTGTCTTGGACGCATATAGTAACGACAGAGACAAAAGATGTCGCCGTGCAACTGTCGCCTCCGTGTGCGCCCAGCCTTAAGCTTTTATTTTACAAATAAGGTGCCGCATCCGTACATATCCGTAGCGTATCGCAGTATCTATTAGTGCATATCGGTATATGTAGTTCTCTCTTATGCATGAACGATTAACCTATTGTGTACGCAGCTAGTGCTTTGTTTACTGGTATTTGCACTGGAGCTTGTTGAGGCGGTTCCCTTGGGTGAAGTCGTCAGCCCGTTGATTAGTTTTACCTCACTCTCTATCGGCGCAGTCATCATGGATGGTACCGGTCAATGATGTTTACATCATAAGATCATAACATAATATATTCAACACTGTTTTGCTTATTAGTACCACAGTATAATAAAGAGTATGTTACGAAACCGTTCAAAAACCACCCTGGTTTTTGATCCTGTCTTAGATTTTACAAGTACTATCGTTCAGTATGGCCACTCCCGCTCCCCGCTGAAAGTGCCGCCCACCCCCTCTAAACGCAAACGCCACCGCCCGTAAAAACGCGAACAGTCGACCTGTCATATTTCAATCATACAAGCATACTTAGTACGCATTTACGAGCTTAGACTGTGTGCTGGGAACGCGCCTCTTTCATATAGATCACCAGTGTGCGACGTGTCACGTACGTGCTAGTACTTTAACTGGATATGGTTGATGCCTCAAAGCATTAATTATATCTGTGGTTGATGCGGTTCCCTTGGATAAGCATACATTAATTATATCTGTGGTTGATGCGGTTCCCTTGGATAAGCATACATACATATACATAAGGTCGTCGGCTGTGCGCGTCAGTTCGTTGGTTAAGTTCTATCACAGAATATATAATAGTACAAGGTTCTATCTCGCTCTCTACTGGGGTAGTCATCATGGATATTACCAGTGAATAATAAATGATTTTATATTTTATTTCGTTTTTATGATTTATAATGTAATAAAATAACGGTGCGAGGGTTTACTGGTGAAACCCGATAAGTTGAGCAAACTGGTTTTTGAGATTCGAACTATGTGCAATTTCCACAATGTTGTTATTTCAAAGACAAATTATCTCGATTTATCGGGTTTCACCAGTAAACCCTCGTATTATGCTTACTGGTATTTGCCCTCGATGTGGTTGGAGCGGATTCCTTGGATTAGATCGTCGGCTGTGCGCGTCAGGTCAGCACTTTGTGGTAGCTCGTCGGCTAGTTCTATCTCGCTCTCTATTGGCGCAGTCACTTCTTGGAAGCTACTGTTGATAAAATCATTTAAAATTAGCGTATTAAAGATTATTTCCGAAAATGGTAACTTTATCAATAAAGTTGTATTGATTGAAAAGACGTCTGAGATGACCTCTCACACCATAGGTTTGAAGTGTAATAAAAAAAATGTCATTAGCCGGGTCCACACAGAGCCAGTCTGTACACGTGCCACGCGTAGAAGAATGCTTTTATTTATTTTCATTGATTAACTGATGGGCCGGGTACTATGTACCTACTATAAAAAAATTCAGTATTAACAACCGCGGATAGCAAAATTAGAGACAACAACGAACTTCGTAGCCTCTGCACTCTCCGCAGCTTGAATGATCTCATTTTCCATCCCCGTCATTCTTTGATGCACGATAAGTTTCGAACTGGACACTCTGGACAAGTCCCGTAGCCGAATGGCATTTCTACGACGCGAAACGAAAACGAAACGCCGCGAAAGGTAGTCTGGCTCTGTCACGCCAATACGCAAGAGCGATAGAGATAGATATCTACGAACGTTTCGTTTCGTGAGCGTTTGTGCATTCTACGCACGCAGGTTACGTATGGATCTTTCTGGTTACCTAATTACTCCAAAAAAAACTAACTTCATAATCTCCGCAGCCTCTCTGATCTCGTCTTCCATCCCCTCTACTGTTTGCTGCAACGGACGCGCGATCAGAGCGTCGCGCACACCGGAGAGGTTGTGTGTCAATTCGTTGCTACACGCGAACACCCTCACCACCTCGCGAGCGTTCAAGCTCATGTTCATTATGGGCCCTGAAATTGTTGTACGGTCAATGTGGAGAAGACGGTATTAGGTACTAAAGATTGGCAAGGTCATATCAAAACCATAAATTTGAATTTTCAGAATCGACCTCCCGATACTTACTGTTGGGTCGCACGTACCGGTAAGACGGCGAAGGTGAGGCGTAAAATTTTGTATCACGGTGACGGTGTAGGTAATAATCCACCAATGATACTACTCTCTCATGTTTCGACCTACGCGTTTAATTGTGGCGATACCTCACCGCTAAGTGGATTCTCCGCATATAAACTTATTAAATAAAATAAATAAATAAATATTATAGTACATTCTTACATATATTGACTGAGTCCCGCGATAAGCTCAAGAAGGCTTGTGTTGCAGGTACTCAGACAACGATATATATAATATACAAATACTTATATGCATAGAAAACATCCATGACTCAGGAACAAATATCTGTGCTCATCACACAAATAAATGCCCTTACCGGGATTCAAACCCGGGACCGCAGCGTAGCAGGCAGGGTCACTATGCGCTAGGCCAGACCGATCGTCATTAATCAGAAGTATGGCTGCCGAGAGGCAGTAATGAAGACACGTGCTCACCAGCAACAACATAAGTCAGTATCAGTCCCTTCAGCACGCGGCGGCCGTCCTTGCCGAGGTACATAGGGATAGTCAGGAGCGAAATACATCGTATTTGAATCGCAGCTACATTTAATAAGCCTGAAATAAACTGAAGTGTGCATATCACTGTAATTATATTGGCACATGTTATATGTGATTAATTAACCTTGCAACTTTATAAAAAAAAGACAAGCTATAACTAACCAATGGATACGCTTAGAACTATAGATACCACTCGTCCCATCTCGTAAGACATCAAGTCTTTCAGCATAAAGTTGTAGTACAGCTGCCCCAACATGAAACCCCCGAAGAAAGCTACACAGGCCCTCGAGCACTTGGTTACAAATCCTTTGAATGTCATATTCAAAGCTTAATTCTATGCTTAAATAGAAAATATTTGAATTGTAATAAAACACTACGGTTCATATCATAACACTTATTTGATCAAAGAAAACCCCTAAGAAAGCGCGGATTACTAAAATGTCAGTCTTACGTCAATGGATCGCCAACGCCAATATTTTTGACAAAATTTTATTCACAAACTACTAAGATACTAATTTTATTTGACCCTGAAGGAGTGTCGCTACAAACCGCTTTCATATGGCAATAAAGTGCGGACGTCATATATAATGGGGACAGCGTGTACTGGTTTCGCGCTAATATTTGTAGAAAACTAAAACATGGTTTTAGACAATAAAAATGTAATAAGCAAGGTTGGAATACTCGCTACTTGTATCCGCACAGCCTAAAATACATGAATCTTGTGCCTGTATCGAAGTCAGTGCCAGTACCGTCAATTATAAAGGTTAATTTATAGCTATGACCTCAGGAGAAAAACTAGGACAGACGGATATATTTTTTGTCCCAGGTCATCAACCTTCTGACGAAAACATAAACAAAATATTATGCAGAAGATTTACAGGACATTTTGAACTCCTAGAAGATTTACCTCCTGACCAACTTTGACACAGTATAATAAAGAGTATACTATATATCGTAAGACTTTGATGTGTATACTTGTATAGTTAATATTGGTGATTCAGTAGTTAGAAGGTTTAACTGGAGGAATAAATTAAAAATGTATTCATCGATCAATATTTATTTTATAAGTCTTATAAAATTCAATAGTTAACTACATTGTATAGAGAAATCAGACGACATTTTATTGAGAAACTATAAAAACAAAATGCCTTAAGCAGTTAACAGCGCATTCAAAATGCCAATTACAATAAATTAACGATCACTGGTGCCTTGGCCCGAGGTACGACGCAATCTACTCAAATATATGGCTTTCCACCGCAGAAGCATCCTTCTACTTCATGACTTTAATGAGCAGTAAAGACATTTTTATCATAATTTTTGTTAGACTTTCAGATGGAACGTACAAGGACTTTGTTGCACTTGAAACATGGCCCTTCTGTGCTGGTAAGTCACATATGTCCGGCCAACCAACAGCGTTACTAAAATAGTAGTAAAAACATACTCGTTCTCTATTTTGAAGCGCTCGGCGCCAAAAGTTGTGTCACCGCTCGTTGGCCAGACTATAGTTGGAGTTGTATTAGCTACAATATCACACCGAAATAAGGTGTAATGTTGTGTGCACAGTCAGTTTCTAGCTTATACTATAGTTTGACACCTAGAAGGTTCATGTATGTAAATTCATTAGTACTTCACGATGAAGGGTAAATGTTATTAAAAATTTGTGCTACAGTATATGCTATAGTTACAATCAGTATCTGTATATTAAGTATTATTGGTAAAATCCATGTTAAAATCAGACTTTTTTGTAAATAACATAAAATAGATATCGTAATATCAATATCACTTACTTATGATAGAAATGCCAAATTAATATCTAGAGGTACACGTCAACCAATGAGGACCATAATTTAAGTAATTTTCAGAATAATTTAAACGAATAACAGTCAAATTGAATAAATAAATAGGTACAAATAACTTTAACGCAGCTTGAGCTATAGGAAAGTAATTTTGTCCCAAATAGTATTCAAAGATGGGTCATACTGAGATTAAAATAATAAAAATTAAATCCACGAACGTTTTATGCAGTATTTCAGTCGGTCTCAATACAAGACGTACGAGACAAAAGAATAGACTGAAATAGCATCGCAAATACGCTTTCAAAAAAGTACGATGTTAAAAAATTATACTCTATATGTGTACGTAGTTCATGTGAGTAATTCCAGGGAGCGTACTTTTCGTGCCGATGACATCAATTTGACGTCACGCCTCATATAGGGTGATCAAAAATTGTTTTATTGTTAATTATTAATCATTAGTCATCAATCATTGTAAGTTATGAATTTCTTTGCATGGTAATGAATGCAAGAAGGATGGTGTGCTTTACGTTAGAGAGAAATTCTCTTTTCTACGTATTTCTTGTAATGTGTTGTTAACAATACTATTTAATTAAATTTATTTATAGAAATAATTTTATTCACGTTTCACATTTCAAGTAGGTATTATTTATGCCACATGTAAATGGACTACTGTATTTGAAGTAATTTGTATACGATTAAAATGATTGACGACTAATGATTAATAATTTACAATAAAACTATTTGGGATCATCCTATACGGAGCGTGATGTCAGATTAATGTCATCGGCATGAAAAGTACGCTCCCTGGCTAATTACTGATCCTGATTTTATATTGCGTTGCGGCGCCTACGTATGAACGCACCTTACGTCTGTATCTAGCAGAAACTGCTTTAGGCTGTAAGTGTAAGTAAGGCTTGAGTGCACGCTCATATTGGGCGGGGCGGGGCATGCGGCGTACATGTCAACTATTGAAGCTAATACAAGTGTCCTAAGGGGTCACTATCAAGTTCATCTTATCGCTAAACGACTATTTCGGCTAGATGTCAGAAAATGTAAATATACAGTCAGCATAAAGTCAATTCAGCTGGGATGACTTGAAAGTAGAATACTCAATCAGCAAAAAGTTAATTTAACTGGATGGCTAAGACTTAGAATGAATGAGTAGCCAAACGTCTGGAAATATACATAGTCCGTATGATTAGCATATCTAAAAAGTCAAAAGTGAAGTTAGTTAATTGACGTCAACACAGAACGATACAGTAGCAAAACGTCCGGAAATATAATGTGTCATGGACGTCATGGTTTATAATAAGGCCTGATTCGTAACGGATTTGTCAAATTCAGAGTGCTTTTTCTTGTATAATTTCTAGCTTACTTTATATATACATTACACCATTCAAATTGCCAGATTCACAAAATTATTATGTTAGAATCATGTTTAAAAGCAATTCTCAACTAACTAGATAGATAAAATTAAAGTGATCGCTGAAAATAATTCGGCGACAAATTGCTGTCAAAAACTTGATTCCTGTTGACGAAACTTGCATTTAAATCATTTTCAACACTACCAGGCAACCAACATTATACCTTATCTGAAAGGCAATTTCTTTACGATTCCTATGAAACAATGATAATGTAGATGAGTCTCCAAATATCCACTTTACTAGGAATTCAGTCGATGCAGTGTCCGTTACTAAGCATTTAAAGCAAAGTAACCACTTTTCGATAAAAAATCTACAACAAAAACTGCTGAACGAAGCTGTTCGCAGATTTTATTTAATAATATGATCTTTCAACTTTATTCTTACAATAGCTGGATATCATCCACCACAGCTATGAAGCCAGCAGCCTGCTAAAGCCAACGCTCTTCAAATCGGGTAAAAAACTTAATTTAACGAAGTCTCATAGTATTCACCTATTAACCGGAATAGGATGGAGTGTCTAAGAAATTCATTCGTTTAAATGACACCAACCATAAGCCACCAAAATATTTAAAAAAGATAGTCCTTGATAGGACTAAAACTAAGAATGTGTCGAAAAACACTGTCGGATGTATGATGGAGGGCATACAACAAAACTTACAACATGAGCGAGGAGAAATGGAGAATGATGAATTTACTAATAAATAATAAATTTTAAATACATTTTAAACACATTATAGAAAAACATACTTTGATTCGGCCGGCTCTGGTACCGTTAAAACAGTTTTGAATTTGACAAATCCGTTACGAGTCAGGCCTTAAATATGTAACAGTTCTTATTAACAGTGCGAGAAGGTTTGAATTCTCAAGGCACTTAAGCATTTTAAAACCAGACGTTTTGCTAACGGGTCGTTCGGCGTTTATTCTTTTTAGCAATAAAAACATTAAACAATCCAGACTTTTTGCTCCTCGACTGTTTAGCGTTCATGTCTGTTTTGTAATACAGACATTCGAAGATGAAGATGTTTTGCAGTTAGATCATTTTAAATTGTTACGTTTTAAGATCCAGACGTTTTGCTAAAGATGCATTTAACATTCATGTCTACGTAGCCACAAAGACATAACACAATCCAGACATGTCAGCTATATAGTCTTTTAGCGATAAGGTAAATTTGATAGTGACCCGTCCTAAGTCGACGCTGCATAGCGTGGACGCACGCGTCGCCGAACGAGCGTCCACTCAGGCTCCAAGAAAGCTCCCTCGTCCTAAGCGACCCAGAGCGGGCCACTGCAGCGTGCAGTGATTACGCCTGCGCGGTGGGGCCGGGCGGCAGGGGCTCCTCGGTGACCTCAGTGATCATGGGCTCGTCCGTCGGCTCGGGGATCTCGCAGATCTTGGGCCCGTACAGCAGCAGGTAGGCGCAGTGCCAGTCACCTAGAAATAAGCGGTTATTGTAAGCAAATATTCTTTATTCCATCATTAATAATACATTCACAGTTTCGTTTTATTTCAATCCCTTATTTGCCAAGAGTGGCACTGAAGCTTTAGTAGTTTCATGTGTTCTGCCTACCCCTTTATGGGATACAGGCGTGATTGTATGTATGTATGTATAATACATTTAACGGCGGCCCTTGTCATTAACAGTACCCAGCTAAACGGGGGTTACTACTATTTTGCATCCCACACCACATAGTGTTGGAACAAGTACCCACCTCCCCCGCTGAGCTTGAGCACCTCCTCCTCTGGGACTGGAGTCACAGCGTCATCGTCACAGCGAAGCCAGGTGTTCCCTCGCAGCACCCAGGCCACGTAGTGACCGCTGGTCGCTGAGCGACCCTTGTGAGTTAACACGGCCTGGAGACGGTAGTAGCCGCTGTTGTTGCTGCCTACGTCTGTAATCAAATGAATACTTTGATCAATGCGTCCGATCTACACGCGTATTGAGCATTTCTTTTTTTTTGCCATTTTTTTATTTTGATTTTTTTAGGGAATTTTAGGTCAATTGTACTCAGAATCACGAGTACTTTCAATCTCACTGGGAGACAAAAAGTGTCCCAGACTTTCCATACATTTTTGTTACTTTCCTCTTTTGTAACCCCACACAACATGTACGGAAAATGGTAACAAAATAAGAAAAAATCGTATAGGACAATTTTTTTAACTACTAGGATTGAAAAAGCTAGTGATTTTGAGTAGAAATAGCAGAATTTTTTTCAAAAATATCACATTTCATAAAAGTGGCGGAAAAAAAAAGAAATGCTCTATTATGGTCGAGATTATCATACTATGCGTCGCTTTTTGATCCGATATCACCGGCTCGCGTAAACATGGCGTCCATGTTACAATGACGTGGTTTGATTATTTTGTCTATTTATAATCAAGGGATTTTCGCGGAAATAACAGGGTGGTAACTCGTCAATGGTTCTCACTATAAGGCTTAAAACATAATCTCAATAACTCAATTGAAAAATTCATAAATAAAAGCTAAAAGTCAGCTGTCAAACTTACCATCTTCAAACCAGTATGGCAGTGCCTTTTTAGGTTGCGAGTCCTTTTTGCTATCGCCGTGATTCTTATTTTTTGCGGTTAACGATGACTCGACTGACGACTCTTCTAATTCCTAAAAAAAGGTATAACTTTAGTTAAATTAATATAAATTACAGTATGCAAATTAGTTGAACTAATTATTAGATATTGCCTTTCACAAGGGGAAACTTGACGTCCTTGAGGACCTCGGCGTAATGGACTTATTATGACTACCTAATAAATGACACTATAACGGCCCAGCCACGACATTGGTCTAAGCGCGACAGCGGTGAGCGGCAGCCATACGTGCGAATGAAAAGGCCCATCGCTGTGCCTCGCTCCAATGTATGGCCGCCGCTCACCGCTGTCGCGCTTAGACCAATGTCGTGGCTGAGCCGTAAGGTCATAAACGCCATGTTACCTTGAACTTGTTCCTCATGGGCGTCAACCTCTCCTGTAGCTCTGGCGTGCACAACTCGTACACATCCAACTCGACAGGAAACTTGACGTCCTTCAGGATCTTGCATTAAATAGACTAGTACTACCACTACTTATAATCCGACAACCTTTAAATCAAGGATGATCAAGCATCTTCGAGCTCACTCCATCGTAGGCCACGTCTTTGCCTTTTCCTAGTCTGTGGCCAAGAGTAAGCTCATTCATAATTAAAAAAAAAGGTGCTCCATGTTACCTTGAACTTGTTCCTCATGGGCGTCAACCTCTCCTGTAGCTCCGGCGTGCACAGCTCGTACACATCCAGCTCCACGGGGAACTTGACGTCCTTCAGGATCTTAGCGTAGATGGACTCCTTCTCTTTGAAGTAGAACCGGATGAACTGCACTGTCAGGTATGCGGGGAGGCGGCTGATTTTTGACTGAAATGTACATTTAATTTTATCACCAAATTCAAGTGTTCGTTCTTTAGGCAAGGCATTAGGCAGACAAGCATGCGCGATAGATGATAGAACACCAGGCCTTCTCTATCGCACTATTTGTAAGTGCGTTAGGGACGGCCAGATGTAAACAATAGACAAGATCTTGTCAAAAATCAAGAGGATAGTTACCGTTTTTGTGTAGATCGCATCTCTCCCCAGCGTTTCTGATAGTTTTGTGATTTGCTCTGACATTTTCTGTAAAGTAACACACTTTGTAAAAATCTTGTATACTTTACACGCATTCTATGTAAATACCTAATACCAGACTTAACTTAAACATTTCATGTCATTAAAAAAATTCGTAAACATTCGCAAATATTACACATTTAAAATTGATTAACAAAAGTGAACGGCACGAATAGAACGAATGAATGAATGAAGATATGCATGTGACAGATTAACCAATAAAATGGTAGCTCTTGACACGTACTACTGCCACAGAGTGTCCCACGGCGATGCCACATGGAGGGAAAGTACCTTAAATATCATAGATAGCATATTTTGCTGAAAGAAGACTTTATTTTATTTTCAAAACTTAGTAAAAGTGCATTCAATTTTTTTTAATTTTTCTATGAGGACTTATACAGGGTGTATTTTGATAGCGGGTCAGTAAGGGCAGCTATGAGATCCCGTAGTCCTACATGAAAATAGTCTAACTAAGGGGACCATCCATCAATTTCAAATTGATGAAAAATGGCATTTACAGATTTTGGAAAAAACATACAGGGTGCGAGAAAAAGGGCATTTTTGACAAACTTTTTTTTTTGACGCCAATCGATCCCATTCATATCCAGGATCAAAAGCTTGTATGAGACCAAAAAAAAATTCCGGCTAGAAAAGTCACAAATCACGAAAAACTTTTCCCATACAATTTGTATGAAATTTTTTTTTTCCACATGGTATTTTTATGATGCCAATCGATTCCATTCCTATTCAGTATCAATAATTGCTTAGGGGTCAACTCACGACAATGCACCAAAAAAAAAATTAGTCAAAAATGCCCTTTTCCTTCAGCAAAATATGCTACTATGATATTTAAGGTACTTTCCCTCCATGTGGCATCGCCGTGGGACACCCTGTATAAATAACCACTAAATTAAAATTTTGAAAAAACCCCCGACCGCGACATAGTAGACCGATTTTCATGAAACATGGCTAAGAACACTCCCGACTAACTGAGTTTTCAGACAAAAAAACTAAATCGGTTCATCCGTTCGGGAGCTACGATGACACACACACACAGACAGACAAACAGACAGACAGACAGACACGTCAAACTTATAACACCCTGTCGTTTTTGCGTCGGGGGTTAATAAATAGATAATACTCACGGAACGCAGTCCCGACTGCAGATACTTGACGTCCTGTGAGATAAAGCAGGACAGCTGCAGGAAGGTCTCGCGCGCCTTTGTGGGAGCCTCTTCAGCCTCTGAGCATACTAGTTCCACGTCTAAGGTGCCGCCGAAGTATTGCTCTACCACTGATGTCCTGGTGAAGAAAATATCATTTTAAATAAGCCGGCAATATTAAAAGTTTGCGCTGACGCGCCATTACCGCCTATGTGTAAATGAGATTGAGATAGACCTGTCACTCTTATCGAGCCTTAAAAGAAGTAAATAAGAGCAATATTTAAACATAATAGTAGTCACTTTTTAGCTCCCGACGCAAAAACGACGGGGTGTTATAAGTTTAACGTAGGTGTTTTTTTTGTTTGAAAGCTGAATAAGTTGAGTTTCATGAAAATCGGTCTATGTCAGGGGTTTTTTCAAAATTTTAATTTTGTGGTTAGGTAATTGTATTCATTGTTCATTTGGCTATAAATATTTACGAGTTTTAAGACCAATTTTTCCCATTATTCTCTTTGATTGTACTAAGACGGATGCATTCGTTTTCAAACGTTTTTAATATGCCACGTTTGATTAGTAGGAACCAAATATGTAGTAGAGGAAATACGGACCTGTCGGCGTTGACCGGCGGCGGCGCGGACACGGGCAGGCGCTGCTGCAGCGCGCGCACGATCTCCGTCCAGCACTCGGAGGCATCCTGCGACACATTTATAAATATGAAAAAATGTGGCGTTTCAAGATGCTTCAAATGAAATAAGGACCATTCTAATCAAATTTGACTTGGAATTTGATTTGAAGAGGTCTTTATTGCACTTGAACAATAAATATAAAGACACTTTTGTGATGGAAATGTACATAAAAGGTTGCATTATTACATTAGTTTGTGAGACCATGCTGGTGAAAAAAAAGCTTCCAAGGCAAACATGGAGACGAAATCAACATCTCGAGGTTATTAGGCCAGTCTACAATTCAGGCGTGCATCAGCAGTCTGCTAGCCATCATCTGTCGTAGTCGGCTCATTTGCTATGCCGCCACTGTCTACTGTCTGTCACGTTTACGACTACAACTAGTTACAACAGCTGCGCCAGGTGACAGCAAGGAGCGCGCTCCGCGAAGCGCGGTGCGGTGATGTGAAGCGCTAGTAGCATACGCACTTCTGCCGCTTTTGCAGACACTTCGGACCGTCCACCATCCAAAGCCGTTACCGTAATTCTACAACGAATGCTAACTGACCTGCTGAGCCAGGTGTCCACCAGGCGCTCGCTCAGCGAAGCGCGGTGCAGTAGCGTGCAGCGCACTCGCACACGCTCCGGCGCCTCCACCTTCCAATGCTGCCACAGTCTCCGATAGTGCCGCCGTTAGCTCACCCGCTGTACCGCCACTGTGTACAACAAACCTGTTGTGCCAGGTGTCCGCCAGGCGCTCGCTCAGCGAAGCGCGGTGCAGTAGCGTGCAGCGTACTCGCACACGCTCCGGCGCCTCCACCTTCCAATGCTGCCACAGTCTCCGATAGTGCCGCCGTTAGCTCACCCGCTGTACCGCCACTGTGTACAACAAACCTGTTGTGCCAGGTGTCCGCCAGGCGCTCGCTCAGCGAAGCGCGGTGCAGTAGCGTGCAGCGCACTCGCACACGCTCCGGCGCCTCCACCTTCTCATGCTGCCACAGTCTCCGATAGTGCCGCCGTTAGCTCACCCGCTGTACCGCCACTGTGTACAACACTAGTTACAACAAACCTGTTGTGCCAGGTGTCCACCAGGCGCTCGCTCAGCGAAGCGCGGTGCAGTAGCGTGCAGCGCGCGTAGCATCCGCGCCGCCGCGCTCGCACACGCTCCGGCGCCTCCACCTTCCAATGCTGCCACAGTCTCCGATAGTGCCGCCGTTAGCTCGCCCGCAGTGCCGCCGCCACTGTCTACAAAATGAAAATAATAGTTAATATAGCCTTTGCTTAATGCTAACACCCTAAATCAGTGGCGGGCAAGCTTTTTCCATTGGGGACCAAAATTTGAAGGAATTTTAAAGGAGGGCCAGATTTACACCAAAAATACATACTTACTAGTGCTGGCCATATCACACACAATTTTGAAGAACTGGTGGACGGCCGGGTAACATCCTGTAGCGGGCCAGATACGGCCCGCGGTCCGCGCTTTGCCCACCACTGCCCTAAATGTTATGGCTATAAAAACTATAACCTGTAATCCTGTAAATTAAGAATTAAAACTACGTATGCTGGACCGCACCAAACACATTACGCTCCAAACAATGTTATGCTCCATAATTACCAAAACACCATTTATTTTTGTAATCACATTGACTTAGGTAGACGTTTGACCACAATCACACCTGATGGTAAGTGATGATGCGGTCTAAGGTGGAGCACGCTTACCTATGACAATATATTTTTAAACATAAACAATGTCAGCATGCCAACAAACTTACTTTTGTTATAATTGAGGAGAGCATTCCTCAGTTCTGGAACAGTCTTCAGGCACTGAACAGTTGCGTTCATGTAGCAGGTGTTGCCTAAGTTGATCAGTCCTTCAGGGAGATCCAGCTAAAAACAAATAAAAATTGCTTTTATTTAATATATCAAAATAAATAAGCCTGCTAGGTTCTCAATATTAATCCATACTAATATTATAAATGGGAAAGTGTGTGTGTCTGTTTGTATGTCCGTCTTTCACGGCAAAACGGAGCGACGAATAAACGTGATTTTTTAGGTGGATATAGTTAAAGGGATGGAGAGTGACATAGGCTACTTTTGTCTCTTTCTAACGCGAGCGAAGCCGCGGGCAAAAGCTAGTTTATAATAAACGAAAAAGTTCCAGCTTTAAGCAAAACTCCAATGCCAAACTTTTACCTAGTACTAGTCCAAAACAACTTAGTATTATGCCAGTATTTTTTTTTAGTTTTACTGTGTGTTCAACAGAAAGAAAGATGGCGACCTCCTTTAAAATCCTGAGGCAGTGATCTCTGTGAAGCTATTAATCAAATATCTATTTTAAATTTGTGTATGGGACATCATATTTTTATCTACTTCATAGATACATACTTCATAGAGCACATAGATTGCTATCTTAAAATGATCTATCGGAACACTAACTCTATAAATTTAAATGTGTCGCTTAACTTCAAGCTCGGGTAAATCGGTAAATTCTGTCAGATAATTCTGCTTTAAGGTTGATTATGTATAAAAATATTATATAATCTGAAAAAGAATCAATCTTATAGCAGAATGGATTTACCAGAGTATGAAGTTAAGCAACACAAATAACACTTTGCATATTTGAATGTGTAACTTTGAATCACTTCACACACTTGAATATAAATACTTACAGCGGTGGCCAGCTCCGACTCATTCATGTCCTCCACAAACTTGGTCTGTTCCACGGGAGCTGCGGGCACGTCCTCCTCCTTGCTACCCATCACTAGAACTATGGCATTCTGAAAATCATAATGAGTTTGTGTAACTATACCATCTAAGAAAATTTATAACATTTATGAATGTTGGCTTTGCTCTGATCATTTGCTTTGCAAAAATTGCCATACTGACAAGTAACATAACCATACATCGGGGTTTTGGGAGCAGGAATGATTTACACTGGCCCAAAAATGGTGAAAGCGATAAAAGATAAACATTACGTTAACATTTCTACATTTGGAGCCAGTTACATAGTTAAATATATATATCAGTAATTCAAATGACTATAAACTGAGTTACAAATACACGAATTCATTCCCGCTCCCAAAACCCCGATGTATGAACATGACACTGACAATAAAATTTCCAGTTCAATCCTAGGCTGGTACAATACTGAGTTACCATAGTGTCCATAATGTCAATATATTTTGCTTGCTGGATCAGTGCCTCAAAATATTTTTTTTTTTATGAAATAGGCAGCAAACGAGCAGACGCGCCACCTGATGGTAAGCAGTCATCGCCGCCCATGGACATAAGCAACATCAGAGGAGCCACTTATGCGTTGCCGACCTTTGAGAACCCTAAATACCTGGTTCTTGAAGAACCCCATGTCATAGCGCAAGGGAAACACCTCAGAAGGTAGCTCATTCCACAACTTGCACATTCTGGGCAAAAACGAGCAGGAGGCCCGTTTGTTCTTGGTTTGCCACGTGTCGAGAAAGTGAGGATGAACTTTGTTTTGAAATATAATGGTTTAAAGCCAACTTACATTAACTAGCTTAAAGTTGCCCCACTCCTCATCCCGCAGTGTGACACCTTTGCATACCACCTTCTGCCTCTCGGGCTGCACCCCCGTCAGCGCAAAGATCTGTGCCTTGAACAGGACGGGGTCATCGTCTGTGTTCACCTCCACACCGGGAAACATCTCCTTGCCCCATTTTACTTTTACTGTAATCATGATTATACAAATACAAATAAATTCTATTGGAAGTTTAGACATTAATTGTATTAATACCATAAGATTGGTTCTAATAACATGAGTTATAATGCTTATACAAATCATATATTAATGTTTTATATGTGTGACTGGTGCATAGTCATTATAAGCATACAAAAGCAGTACAAAAGTGCATGTATATTTATCAGTTCTGTTATTAATATGAAACAATGAGTTTATAAATCAGATATTAAACCGAAATCATCAATCTAAACCTGTAAAATCTATCAGGAATCCAATACAAATAATATGTAATTTTGCATTATTGGAACTTGAAGTTGACCTAAATATTCATTTAAATTAACAACGATGAACTACGTAATGAAACTTTAAAATATTTGAGCACAGACTGTATTAAATAAATAAAGAAAATTATAATACCGGTCGTAAGGTCAGTATCGTTCTTGTTGCCCATTTTAGGGCACCATGACACAGCAAATGCGATTCATTCTTATACTACAGCTTATAACTCAATGTCGGTAAATTAAGATGCAGACAAACCTAAAATCGAGCCCAGAACACAACAATTACAACAGAAATACAATTTTGATGTCATTTTAACGAATCTAACCTCACTTGATTTCCAAATATTACAGAAAATCGCATCTAAGATTGACATACCTGAGTATTTAGGCATTGTAGTGTGTATTCAATGAGTTACTTTATAATAAAAGCGAGATTAGTGTTAATAATACACAAAACTTTTACAATAAATAAGAATTGAAAGTCACGACAACTACTACACCCGCTGTCGACCACAGATATAGATATGCAAAGTTTATGAATGGCAGGAATATCTGTCAAAGAAAATGTCAATTGACGTATTTAATTATATGCACCATTATGAATATTTCTTCAATGTTAAAAAAGCTAACGGTATTTGAAGTACAATAATAGTACCAATAAGAATCTGTATCGTACAGATTTTAATCTTCAAATAAAGAATAATAAACCGGTAAATTACTAACCATAGACTACGGGAAAAGGAAATTAATTCGTCATTATACTCATTATGAAATCTATAGACAAAAGCTAAATCTACAGTTGTTCCATGATCCATGTCGGTATCGTCGGTTGATTTTGATTATAATATTACTGTAACAGAGCTTTGTCTATTATTTGATCCGATAAACACTTAAATGGCACGTCATCAAGCCTAGCGGACTAAGCTCTTGTTGTTTATCTCAAATTCACTGGATTCTGGGATCTGTGGACAGCACAGTGGAGCGACTTTGGTTATTCAAGATGGGTTTGATTCGATTACAAATACCTACCTGTGTATATTTTAGTGGTAAGTACTTTCTCTGTTTCTGCATTCTTGAGGTATATAAACGACAAATCCAGCCTTTACCACAAGAATGACATCTACGATCTACCACATCACATACATATATCACATAGTACATTTAGGTACCTACCAAGATATAACCGTTTTAGGGGATGGGCAAGTAATTAGATACCTCCTACACGACTGTGCAGGCTAAACCGATGTGGGTTTTAGCGATTAGTGATGGGTAGAAC